>NW_011888784.1:19495751-19508729 GCF_000151845.1 Pteropus vampyrus | reverse complement strand
GCCATGTTGTGAATGTTCAGCTCCGTAGGCATCTTTGGCTCGGCATCCTTTCAAAAATGGTGTAAGTGGCGGCGACTAAAAGAGAAAGTGAAAAGCAGCGCTCCTCAAAGTAAAGTTAGTGATGACCAATAAAAACCTTTCATCCATGTCTGTTTTCACCCTGGTCGTCAGAAACGCAGCGGATAATATTGAAAGGATGGTGGCTGCCCAACCACCCATCAGGGCCCATCGTGGATGATATTTCTTTCCTATTAGATATACCTCTCCTATTTCTGAATGATCTCAACTCTTCTATCATTAAACAGTCATGTTTAAACATCCAGGTCCTCATCCCAATCAGCCCCCATATCCAGAACTTTAGGGCTGACTCCTACAGTAGAGAGTGTGCCTGCAGGATGACCTTATGATGGAATGGTAAATGTGTGGTTAAGGAGCCCAGAAAGAGAAGAGACACCCAGGGCACACAATTTCATTCATTAGAGGAGTCTTCCTTTGGGAAAGAGTTAGTCAGAGAAGCCAGGTGGTAATGGAAGGCCTGGATCCAGCCCTAGTCACTTTTTTTGAGTGCCCCAAGCCAACAACACAGAACACTACCAAAATGCAAACACGCTCTCTCTTAAAAGTAAGCCAGTAACCACTTTTTACTTATCAGCACATAAGCTAGCAGATACAAATAACTCCTGTCAAAATTATAAGTCTAAATTAAAATATTCGGAATGAAGAATTGAAATATACAGAGTATAAAGAATAATATTAACAGAGGTACTTCAAAATGGAGTCAGACCTGCCATCCCAGAGAAACTGCCTTGTACGTCTTACTCCTCAAACCTTTGGAATGTTAAAACCGGGCAAAACAACCTTTGGACTGAGCCTAAAGTAGCATTATATTCCAAAGAATTGTTTACAAAGTGAACAGGAAAGCAAATGTTATGACTATAGGACTGAAAATTAAAGCATTCTTTAGAATTAGCATCTCTATTAGCTTATCTGCACCTATAGAAATTTCTTCCTTCTATTCATGCAACTTTTCCCCTTCTCTTTGTCACCCTTGCACCAATAGGAGGTTGGTGTACCCAAATGGTAGAGGGGAGGGAGAGGGATAAGACAGAGCACAGAAACATAGTTACCATTTTTCTTCGGTTCTCCTCAAATGACGCAGTGAAAAATCACAGGTCGTTGAGATTTAATAGTTTTGTTAAAAGTATATCTTATAAAGACAAAGAATGCCTCCAAGGAGGCACATGGTCCCAGCTCTGTAACCAACACAAAGGGGCCAAAATGGCCACAAAAGGGCAAGAAGGCTACAAAAGGCCACCAAAAAGAGAGAGAACCCAGAAGGGCAAAAGGAAGGGAAGCCCCAAAGGGCGAATAAGAAAAAAAAAACCCAGAAGCGGGAATGTCTGCCTTATATATGGGCCGTGATGGGTAGTTTCAAAGGCATTCTTAGCTGATTGGCAAGTGAGGTCATTTTGATTGACATCTGGCTGCTATACTTTGATTATTTGGGTGTTCTTTGGATGGTCCCTAGGCTGGACCCCTGGATTCCTTTGTTCCCCTTTGTCACTTATGTCTGACTAGCTATTTAATACCTTTATCATAAATACTCCTTGTTTTTGCCTTCTAATCATAACACTATTTGGGTTTCTGCCTGAATCAGAGCTTCCAGAATAGCTATGCTTTGGATCTCCAATATTCATTGTCTCTCACTGTGGCCTTTTAGTTTTAGGTTGATAAGAGTATGAGGAGATACAGGAGAAGCAGAACAGATGAGGGTCATAATCCAGGATTTTGGGTGTCCAGGCTGCCTCACGATGATTCTGGATTTGAGCACAAATTTCAGTTACAATTTTGCTTTTAGCTGACCAACTTTTGAAGATAAAGGTAGCAACATCTAACATCTATATTATTATAGCATCTAGAATTATCAAGGTCATATGCCTTCTCTTTTTATTTTCTTTTGGACTCACTTTAACTATTGAGCTGCTATTGCAAACTGAACAAGGTATCCTGATTTTTACCCTCAGTTGCATTATGAGCAACCTCACCTACCCTGAGTATTAATAATAATGAAAATGAACATTTACTGAACCCTTCTAATAGAACTAGTTATCATGTCTTAGCCACTTGCGTGCATTATTCTATTTAATATTCACAACTTCATTAGGTATTATTAAACCATTTTACAATTAGAGTCAGTTTCTATCTGAGAACAAAGTTCTTTCTCTAAGGTGTAATCCTTTAAACAGTTACATAACCCAAACTAGATAAACTTATTTAAAGCTTCTTACTACTAAATGTTGTATTTATCAGAAATGTACCCCACTTGTTTTTCCCAATCAAATGGTATCTTTTTATTAATTCAGCTACCACTCAGGTTCCCAGGACTTGGTACTTGTTTCGTGAGAACAGCAAGAAATAAGGCAGACATTGGATTTCTTATTGAGCCATCATCTAGATGGCACTGGGTTGGTATGACAGAGCTGATGCTCGCCTATGTTTCCCCAGAAGGCTAATAGACCTAGCAAGAAATCATGTAGCATTAGCAAGGAATCTAAGAAGCTATACTTTAATAGAGCAAATGGTCTCCTCTGGGAAAGCATTATTTACTCACATTGATATTACTCTGAAGTGGCAGAAAAAAACCCTAGGGACGATTGCTGTGGATGACTATATAATCTGCTAAACATTCTCTGTGAGTGAACCTCATTCTTGGGTGAATCACCATGAGCCTTATTGAACAGTCTGAATTCCAAGGCTGCAGGCTACAATTGGGATGTCTCGAAAACAGTGGGATACTGGCAGACTAATATGAAATCATTAGTTAGAATATGAGAAAATAAAATGAATAAAAAGAAAGATCTGTAAATTTTGTGTTAAGACCTCAATATTGCCGAATTGGCCTTTATTTGCTTCTGATAAATATACATATTTATATATTTGTATATATATTTGTGTATATATATTCTGATATGTGTGTGTGTGTGTGTGTGTGTGTGTGTGTGTGTGTAACCACAACAAATGGAACTGCTGTGGTCTTTTCAAGTTACTTATTACCTTGACCTCATCCAGTGAATTTAGTGCATGGGTGAATAATTTAGTTAAAATTGGACCAAGAGACAATTTAAAATCAAAATAATAAAAGTGCCAAGCATAGACATAAACATGATATTTGGGAAAATATTTTACACTGACATGGAAAATCTTTTTAGTAGAGTAACACATACAGATTAAGGCTAAAATATTTTATTTGGCTTAGTTGGATCCTTGTTTAATTTAAGATGGTGAAAATGGAGGAACCTGTCTTGTTTCTCTTCTGTCAGTTAAACTCTTATTACTGTGATTGCCTGATCAGTTCTTTGAAAGACCATGAAAAAATTGGGAAATAAAAAGACCAATATTAGCTTCCTTTATCTTTGAAATTCAAGCCAAGCATAACTCTTAAATACTAAAGCTTATAAAAGTGTGTACCTCTCACACTGGGTGTCTTCCTAGAAGTTACTGCTGTGTCCTCCATGCCTCTTCGCTGCCAGTGAACCAAGGCGTGTGTTCTAAGTACATAAAATTGTAGACTTGAAAAAGTCAAAATTGGAGGACAAATTGCAATCAACCATTATAGAAACAAATATAAAATTCATATTCAATACAATGATATAAGATATTCCTAGAATACCATATATCTCAGGGAAAATTTTAATTTATTATGTTCTATTCAAACAGATGCCAAATCATAAACTTTCAAAGGCTGGGCCTTTCACAGTGTGGGCAATGAGATAGTGAATGGATGTTACAGTAGACAGAGTTCTCTAGTGAGCACCATGGGTGGGAGGAGAAGTTAATAAAAGCAAGTAGTTGACACAAGATGCTGTGATGTCAAAAATTTAACATATATTTTCTTTAGTAAATACTATATTTCAGCGCTTGTGCTAAGTGCTGGAAAACTTATAATGTAACATCTCTCATAACTTAGTTGTTTTTTTGTGGTTATAATGTACATAGTGACAGAAAATTCATATGCTTACCCATTTATCATTGTATAATGAACTTAAATATTAATGTCTCATTATTAAACTAACCATAAATATTAAGGTAGGTCATTAATTTCTGATAAAATGATTTAAGTTATGGTCTAACATATTCATGTGTAAGTGATTTTTAAATTGAATAAGGAAATAATTCAATACCATCTGCTAAATATTTTAAAATAAATTTCCACTTCATCAACATTCTGGGAAACACGAGTACTGAAATAAAATCTCTCTATCTCAAAGAAAGTATTACATAATGCCTTTCCTATTATGAATTCAAATCATTTGTCTGAAAGCTTTTAATACGCTTTAAGATAATGTCATACTTTTTTATAAGTTATAGAAGAAAACGACTTTTTCTCTTGGTACGAGAAGTAATGTTTCTTGACTGATGTGATATAAAAATTCTATTATATCAGACTTTTCTAAATTAGAATTGCTAAACAAAATGCTATTGGTCATAAGCAAGTGTGTTGCAGGCAAAAATTTGTATTTATAATGCAACTGGATTTATGTTCCTATGTTAGACACCGTAAGTGACTCATTCTCACGTGAAAGGTTATTATCTGCAAGCAGAATATACTTATCTTCAGATTTCTACTGTTTTTCCATTTATGATTAAATATTTGTATTCCATCTTTATCTCCCAGTTTTCACTTTTACTGCTCCATTTGGTGATCAGTCATGTCTTATGTTTTTAAATAGTAGTTCTCAGAGGGTTTTAAAACATGTCCATTTTTTACATTGTCTGTAATAAAAAAAAAGTATTGCTCACAGTGTCTCCTGGGGTACATATTCATGTCATGCACATCGGAGTCATTAAAAGATTTCTGAAAAGGAAAGGTTAAAGGGCAAACATTTTTAATGCCAAAAATCTGATCAATACAATAAGCAATTGCATAGGTAGGCCTATTTATTTTTTTCTTGCCTCACAGGAAAAGAAAAAAAGGAATGCAATCTCACAGGATGAAAATAACTTGTGGTGAATTGCTGCCATCCAGATCAACTTTAAGTCCAAATGGTTCATTCATCTTAGACTAGTTCCTGGTACAGCCCAGTGAACTGATGTTCTTGAAATCAAACACAGAGATTCTGAAGCAATGCATCACATTTGCATCTATGATTTGCTTAAAAAATTCCATTTAGCCTTTCCTCCCAGGAAACAAAGCCAGCAGCACTTGATTACTGAATAGCCCATTTTGGATGCTTAGTTTGAGGAGATTTTATTAAGATTATAGGAAACTTGAATTTTAAAAAATCAATCAGGGGCTATATTTCAGTTTTGATTTGTCTCCAAGGGTTGAAATAGATAGGAGAATAGGATACATTATATATTAGCTCTATTTCAGCATGTTCTCATTGTAGTCTCAGGCAGAGTCAAATGCTTTAGAGAAAAATATTAAATTGTTAGAATGAGAGTTTTTAAAAAAGGACAATTCCATATATACAAAATAACGTGTAATTCTTCTATGTAGATATGTATATTTTAACTGTATATTCCTGTGGTTACATTCATAATAATCAGTTTAAACAGTGATTTTTGATACAGGCCATCACCTGCAAAGTTCTTAATCATTTAGTAAACCTAGTTAAGTCTTTTCTTTTCTCCTTTCTTTGGAGAAAGTCCCTCTCTCTCAAACTTAAATAATTACCTTGAAAATGGTAACTCAGGTCCTCTGGTTATTGACAAGGATCATTGAAACTCAACCTTCTCCTTGGCCCATTATAAAGAGGAATGGCTTTAGGCCAAAACAGGACCCCTAGAGTCTGAGAAGGGAGGAGACCTTTAACCCAAAATTTTTCTTTCTTTTACAAAGTATATTAACCAAGCCTGATTTCCTTTATCTGCTTCATAGATAAATCAATAATAGAAACGTAACTAGATATATGATTCAAGGAACAAGTTTGTATCTTTTTCCTTGTTTAGGGACTGAGGTAGCACTTCGGCAGGAAACCCAAGAGCCTGTCTTGACTAAGGCAGAGAGGGAAAGAGCTCCAAGAAACCCTACACGGCAGGAAGCAGATACAGAAGAGACCTCCCATCCCTCAACATCCGTATTAATAAAAAGGGCATTCGTGGCTCTTAGAAAATGGTTAGGCAGGAAAGTTAGGGGCTTTTGGGTCCTCCTGCAAAAATGCTGAGGTCATCCTATTCTAGAAAGGGTCCACCCCAATCCACCCACAATTAAGTAAGCCAGAAGTCATTTGGGGCTAAAAGTAACTCATACAAGGAACACAAGCAGATAATTGGATATTAGTTTCATCTAGGTGCTTGCTTCTGCGCAATAAGGACTCCAGCAACCTTCAATTCACCTGAGCTTCATTATACCATCATTATAATATGCATATGCCCAGAAGTTCATTAATATCATTATAACCAACTGAATTCTGGGTACAAACATGCACAGAAAATAAATGATGAGTCACTGGGTCCTGTCAATCTTAGTTGTCAATCAAGAAAGCCCCCTCCTCTAAGAAAAGTAACCACCACAGCAAATAGGGATAAAAACCCCAAAGGCTTTGTGTTACAGGCCTTTGAGCCACACTTCTCTTGCTCAAGCCCACTTCCAAGTATGGAAGTGTTAATAAAGCTATTCTTTTCTACTGCATATTGGGGTCTAGCTCAATTCTTTGTTCGAGACATCAAGAACTTGGACAATGTATTGAGAGCAGAGCCCCGCTCTCCGGTAACATCTTTTGTGGTGAGCCAGCAGCCAGGAGGTAAGCCCCTATCTAGAGGATCTTTTCTGCTTCGTCTTACACATTCTATTCTTATTGCATTATGTCTCTGTGCCACTTTGATTTCACTTCCCTGGCTCTTTTCCCCCATTTGGCTACTTTCCTCTGGGGATCCCAGGGTGAGCTCCTCCTTAAATTGCTTTTCCACTGTAATTCACCCTGTACCATCTACTCTACCTCCCACCTTGAGTGTAGTTTCTCTAGAAGAGGGACTCCTGATGACCCTCTTTTCTAAACCATTCATTTCCAACATTTGTTTTTGCCCACCTCGGTAGCCCTTGGATACTTCCTTTTCTCCATTTTAGGGCATTTTTTTTTGATCTGGTAAATCTTAAAACTCTCTTTAGGGTCGAAAGCAAGTTATTCCCAAGGCTGCGTTCTGCACCTTCCTTGACTATCCTTGCCCTACGAGCTTTGGTTAAAGTTATAAAACTCCAAGATGCTACAGTAGAACAATGGTTTCTCAACTGGTAGGATGCCAAATGCTGAGGGGTACACCCAGGGGTACCCAGAGCAATCACAGGCCATAATTTACGAGAAAAGCCGAAGCCTAAGTTCAAGTCAAGAGCCGAGTCTAAGTCTGAGTCCAAGCATCATAAGAGTAGCCCCAGTGCTCATCCAAGGATGAAGACGTCCAGCATCCTAGGTTAGGGAGCTTCCAGAGGGATACCCTGGAAGACCGTCTCCCAGACCTGGCCACCACCCAGAGGGATGCCTCGTTGGAGAGGCCTTGTTCTTCCTAGTGAAATTCTTTTTAGACTCTCCCTTTATACAGACCACCATGGGAAATAAGCCATCAGCACTTGCTCCATCAGACTTACCTCTAGACTTACCTGTATCTTTAACCATTGGGACAAATTTGATTCTGATAACTTAAGAAATGCTTTGTCTTTTATTGTCTTGTAGCTTTGCCACAATATAAACTAGAAGGTCAAAAGCAATAGTCCCTAAATGGAAATCTTAATTATAGTACCATCTTACAATTAGACTTATTTTGCAAAACAGAAAGCAAATGGTCAGAGGTTCTGTACATTCAGGGCTTCATGGCCTTCTACAAAGATCTATTTTTATGCCCAGACTACCAGAAGCCTCATGGAAAAGACAAATACAAACCAGAGC
Organism: Pteropus vampyrus; assembly: GCF_000151845.1. Lineage (NCBI taxonomy): Eukaryota > Metazoa > Chordata > Mammalia > Chiroptera > Pteropodidae > Pteropus > Pteropus vampyrus. The sequence continues at coordinate 19,500,846 of NW_011888784.1, read as the reverse complement.
CATATATAATAGATGACCCATTACTTAATACCACATTGCCCCTCAGAGCTTAGCCAACCTCTATATAATTCTCCGCCTTCTCTAAAGTCTCCACCATGGGCTCCAGAAGCTATTCTTAGCCCTCCTCATACTCATAGTGGGACTCTATATCCTGCACTTTATTCTACCATCCTGCCTCTCTCAGAGAGATAGCTGGAGCGGAAGGCACCATTAGGGTGCAAGTACCTTTTGACATCACTGAGATTCAACAATGTGAGGAAAATTGAGGAAGATATTCTGAAGATCCTAGCAAGTTTGCAGATGGGTTTCAACTCTGACTCTGGAGCCTTTGATCTTGGAAAGACATCCCATTTATTTTAGCTACCTGCTGTACAACCATTGAAAAGGACCACATTCTAAGAGCACCCTGTCTGGAAGGAGATGAGGCTTTTTTAGCAACCCCCAAGGCCATGCCCCTGGATCAAATATAGTAAATTAGCTGATCTTGATTGGAACTATAATACCCAAGAGTGAATGGCCAGACAAGCCAGATTTTTAGAAGCCTTCATTGGAGGAATGAAAAAAGGAATACACAGCCAGTGAACTATGAGAATCTTAGGACCATTACTCAAGAAAAAGATAAGAACCCTGCCAGCTTTTATAGCCACCTTGAAGAAGCCTTTAGGAGATAGACTAATGTAGATCCCACTTCCCCTGCAGGGTTAGCTTGTTAGGCTAGCATTTTATTAGCCAATCAGCCCCCCGATATCAGACGTAAGCTTCAAAAGCTTCAAATGGGGCCACAGACTAACCAAAATCAATTACTAGATATGGCCTTCATAGTCTATAACAATTGAGATCTTGAAGAGGGAAAAAGAACAGAATAAAGAAAAACAACAAGACAGGATTATGGCTGTTGCAGTTGGCCAAGCCCTTGTTACCCGACAAACGCCCCTTAAGACCCGGGAATAAGGAGACAAAGAGTTCTTGCTTCATATGCAAGATAGCAGGACACTGGGTAAAAGATCGTACCAAAAAGCCCCCAAGCCCCTGCTGCACATGTTAAGAAACCGGTACTAATCCCTGGCATTGGAGGGTTGACAGTCTGCACTCCCAAAGAGGAGAGGGGCCAACAGAGACCCTAGAAGCCCAGGTCTGGGAACTATTTGACTAAAGAGGCCCGGGGCCATCCTTGCTGCCTCTGTCCAGGAATGTCATCATCATTACCAAGGAATCCCGGGTAAATGGACGTAATGGGTAACCATTCTATTCTCCCTGCATTTGCAGGAAAATCCTCCTTACGAACTACGATTATCATAGGAGTGGAAGGAAAAGGCAAGGTCAACTATTTTACTCTATCACTGACCTGCCAATTTGAAGATCAGGTCTTTCAGCAGTTTTTCATAGTCCCAAGCTGCCCCGCTCCCTTGTTAGGATGGGATGTTTTAACTAAATTAGGAGCAATATTACAACTAGGGTATAGACCCTCCAGACTTTTAATGCTTCAAGAATCAGCTAATATACTGGAAACATTGACCAACAAGTTAATCCCCCGGCTTGATATAATGGCAAGCCTGGATAAGCTAAGAATGCTGCACCGTGAATGTTCAGCTTAAAAATCTTTCTAAATTCCCTAACCGGAAGCAATATTCTATTAAGCCTGAGGCTAGGAAAGGTCTACAGCCCATTGTAACTGAAGTTTTAAAACATTGGCTTTTGAAAGCCTGCCATTCTCCATGTAACACCCTGATTCTGCCTGTTCTTAAGCCTGACGGGAAATGTCGGATAGTGTAAGACTTGAGAATTATTAACGAGGCTGTTATTCTCATCCACTCCTTAGTAGTAGATCCTTTATACATTACTATCTCAGATCCCAGGAGATACTTACTAGTGTACTGTGCTAGACCTAAAGGATGCTTTCTTTTCTATTCCTTTGCATCTGGAATCTCAGTTTCTCTTTGCCTTTGAATAGAAAGATCCCAATACTAGAAAAGAACAACTTACATGGACAGTGATGCTCCAAGAGTTTAGAGACAGCCCTCACTTTTTCGCTAGAGCACTAGAGAAGGACCTTTGGGATCTAAGCTTAGATAAGGGAAGCATTCTCCAATATGTAGATGATTTCATCTGTAGTCCCACCAAGGAGGAGGCAGATGAGAATACTATCAAGGTCTTAAATTCCCTTGCAGAACGAGGATATAAGATCTCTAGGACTAAGGCTCAAACTTCTTTACAACAAGTACAATCCTTAGCACACATTTGAACCTCTGGGACTCAATAGCTATCCCAAGATCATATTCAAGCTCTTTGTACACTACCCTACCCAGTTTCTAAGTAACAACTTAGGTCCTTTTTAGGTATGGCTGGGTTTTGTAGAATCTGGATACCTAACTTTGGATTAATAACTAAGCCCTTATATGAAGCCACCAAGGGACAGATGATATCCCCTTAGATTGGAAAGGAGAAACCAAAAAGTCTTTTAAGCATTTAAGACAAGCTTTAATTCAGGCCCCAGCCTTAGGCGTCCATTCCCAATCTAGCCAAACCTTTTACTCTATATGTAGTCAAGAAAAAAGGCATAGCCCTAGGAGTCCTCACTCAGAAACTAGGCCCTGACCCTTGGCCAGTGGCCTACCTTTCAAAGAAACTAGACGGAACAACTCTGGGTTGGCCAAGTTGTTTGAGGGCAGTAGCTGCAGCAGCCCGCTTGGTAGAAGAAGCTACTAAGATTACCTTAGGACTGCCATTGGAGGTATTAGACCTCATTAGGTCCGGTCTGTCTTAGAGCTCAAGCTACATCTATGGATGACCAGAGAATGCCTGACAAAATGTCAGGCCATTCTCGTAGACAATCCTGAGGTTATCCTAAAAGCATGTAATACTCTGAATCCAGCTTCTCTTATGCCAGTAAAGACTAAATATGCATTCTTGTGAACAAATAATTTCTCAAACTTATGCCAGTAAAGCGGACCTAAGAGATCTAATGCTTTCTGATCCTGAGAAAGAATGGTTTACTGATAGAAGTAGTTTGTACTAAATGGAGAGAGGAAATCTGGTTACATAGTAGTAAGCAGAGAATAAGTAATAGAAATGAAACCTTTGCCTCCAGGCACTTCTGCTCAAAAGGCTGAAATCATTGCCTTTACCTGAGCATTAAATCTTGAAAAGGATAAGAATTAGCTAAATATCTCTATTGATTTTAAATACATGCCTTCCTCATGCTCTGTGCTCCATGCACATGTAGCCATTTGGAAAGAAAGGGAGATGTTGACAATGGAGTAATCACCAATAAAGCATGGACCTGAGATCCTCTAATTACTAGAGGCTACTAATTTACCTAAAGAAGTAGCAGTCTTCCAGTGCAAGGGACAACAGAGAGAAAATTCTCCTGTAGCAGAAGGAAACAGAAGGCCTGACAGAGAGGCAAAAATAGCTGCCTTAAAAACTTTACCATCTGTTTCTCTCGCCCTTTTTTAATTTCAGGGGGAATTGCTAGTCTCTAAGTATTTTCCTGAGATGATGAGACTGAACATCAGGGAGCACAAAAGCAAGAGACCTGGTGGCTTATAGGAAAGAGATTTTTACTCCCGCAGTCCATACAGTGGAAGGCTATAAAAGTCCTGCATGATGCCTTTCACATGGGAAGGGACACCACTGTGGCCTTAGTTAACTGGGTCTTCAAGCACAAGGGTTAACTCAGACTGTTAAACAAGTCTGAACCAAAATCGCCTCCACTGTCCAGTGGAGAGGAACTTATCTGGGAGAAGACTGGCAAATAGATTTTACTCACATGCCTTTATGCAAGGGTTTTAAATATTTACTTGTAATAGACACATTTACTGGCTGGATAGAAGCATTCCCAACCAGAATTTAGAAGGATCCGGAAGTAATAAAATCTCTCAATGGAATTATCCCTGGATTTGGGCTACTACATAGCCTCCAGAGTGATAGTGGGCCTTCGCTTATCTCTCATATAACCCAAGGAGTATCCAAGGCGTTAGGGATAAAGTATTGTCTCCATTCTTCATGGAAATCCCAGTCATCGGGGAAGGTTGAAAGAGCTAATCAAACCTTAATGTGAACTTTAGCCAAATTATGTCAAGAAACTTCAAGAACTTGGATATCGATGTTATCAATTGCCCTCATGAGAATAAGAAACACTCATAAAGCAAAAATAAACCTAAGTCCTTATGAAATGTTATATGGCAGGCCATTTCTCTCTAGGGATATGATTACAGATCCTGAGACAGCCAACCTTGTAAGATATTTTACTAACTTAGGTCAATTTCAGATAGCATTGCAGGAATACAGAAATCTTGTACTTCCTGCGCCCGGTTCAAATGATCATTCATTAAAGATAACACTTGCAGACCAGGTTCTTATTAAAACCTGCAGAGAGGGATCTCTTACTGATCAATTACAACCCAAGTAGAAAGGCTCATTTTTGATAATTTTAGCTACCCCTTCAGCAATCAAAGTAAAAGAAATAAACCACTGGATTCATCTCACCAGGGTAAAACTAGCACCCTCGGCTCTGCAGGACAATTTGCCACTTTCTGGAGAAGCCATTTACACATGTGAACCTGTAGAAGATCTGAAGTTCCTTTTTAAGAAACAAAATTGGTAGTCTACTTAAGCCTCTTCCAGCCTCCTCAGATAAATTTCTTTTTGTTAAAATGAAAATTAGTACTAACAGAGAACTTCAAGCCCTTGGCTTTTTAATCTTTCTTTTAGGAGGACTTTCAGAAGGACCGATATCTTTCCAGAAGGATGGAAATATTTGGGTTTATCTAGCCAAGCATGTGATGAATGTTTCTGACTTTTGTCTCTCAGAAGGGACCTATGTAGAACAGATTTTTACCTCTAGCTCCCCTAGAGCTCATTAGAAACTATACTATATTCCAATTTATCAATAAACCCATCACCTGTTCTAACATTTATAACTGGGGACCTGTGATACCCAGGAAGGATGGGGCTATGTTTTCTTTAAAAGTTTCTGCTATAACACCAGTGGGAAAATGCGTAATATTTGTTAGATGTGCTAACCAATGTTTTAACGTCTCAGATAATATGACCTTGGACTGCAGCTCCACAACTTCTGTAAGCTATGCAAATT
>NW_011888784.1:19489773-19495531 GCF_000151845.1 Pteropus vampyrus | reverse complement strand
TACGTTTATTTAGCCAGCTGAATATACTGCTTTCTCTTTGTTTATTGTACTAGCTATGACTATTGCCCTAAATATAGAAGTCAACAGAATAGCCTGCTCCATGGCAAAAGCCTTAAACGCAGCCTCTAGGGCCATCCATGCCATGGGAGTAGAATTAGGATAGGTTCAAGAAGCCGTTCTTGAAAAAAAACAGGGCCTCTATAGATTATCTATTACTCAGACATAACCATGGATGTGAGGAATTTAAAGGACTATTTTATTTTAAGCTCTCTGACAACTCACAGTTAATTGAAGAAAAAGTGAAACAAATTCATGACGTTGTAACCAATATTAAACAGAGGACAGAAATTTTTGGTCTTGATCTCACCCTGCTCACTTCCTGGCTACCCAGTCTCACTGGGTTAAGCAAAATATTTCTTATTTTCATTTCGTTTATCTTTGTAGGAGTTATTTCTTGTTGTTGCATCTGATGCACTCCTGCCTATAGGTTAGTTGCCAGTTGGGTACCTAAGGCCAAACCAAAACCAAAACCAAAAAGAGTTTTCTTAGAAACAAAGTGATCAATTTCATCTTAATTTGGTCTCATAGGTATGAGACCAACATCAAACGTGAGGAAATAATACGGGTCACCTTTTGCAAAATTCTTAATCTTTTTAGTAAACCTAGTTAAGTCTTTTCTTTCCTCCTTTCTTTGGAGAAAGACCCTCTCCCTCAAACTTAAGTAATTACCTTGAAATTGGTAACTCAGGTCCTCTGGCTATTGACAAGGATCATTGAAACTCAACCTTCTCCTTGGCCCATTATAAGGAGGAATGGCTTTAGGACAAAACAGGGCCCGTAGAGTTGGAGAAGGGAGGGGACCTTTAACTCAAGTTTTTTCTTTCTTTATGAAATATATTAACCAAGCCCGATTTCCTTTACTGGCTTGATAGGCAAATTGATAATAGAAACATAACTAGATATATGATTCAAGGAACAAGTTTGTATCTTTTTCCTTGTTTAAAGACTGAGGTGGCGCTATGGCGCGAAACCCAAGACCCCATCCTGAATAAGGCAGAGGGAGAAGAGCTCCATGAAACCCTAATAGGCAGTGACTACGACCCTCCTTAGCAGGAAGCAGATACAGAAGAAGAGACTTCCTGCCCCTCAACATCCATACTAATAAAAAGGGTATTCATGGCTCTTAGAAAAAGGGTTAGGTAGGAAAGTCAGGGGGTTTTAGGTCTGCCTGCAAAGACGCTGAGGTCTTCCTATTCTAGAAAGGGTCTGCCCCAGTCTGACCGCAATTAAGCAAGCCAGAAGGCATTTTGGTGCTAAAAGTAAATCATACCAGGAAACAAGTAAGCAAATAATTGGGTACTAGTTTCAGCTAGTCACTTGCACCTGCGCAATGAAGACCCCAACGACCTTCAATTCACTTAAGCCTCATTATACCATCATTACAATATGCATATGCCCAGAAGTTCATTAATATCATTATACAGACTGAATTCTGGGAATAAACATGCACAGAAAGCAAATGAGTCACTGAGTCATCTCAATCAAGAAAGCCCAGTACTCTAAGAAGAGTAACTACCCACAGCAAATGGAATAAAAATCCCAAAGGCTTTGTGTTACAGACCTTTGAGCCACTCTTCTCTTGCTCAGGTTCTCTTCCAAGTATGGAAGTGTGCTATCGCTTCTAATAAAGCTATTTTTTTTCTGCTTTATTTTGGTTTCTTGCTCAATTCTTTATTCGAGACATCAAGAACCTGAACAACGCATCGAGAAAGGAACTTTACTCTTCAGTAACAGTTTGAGGGGAAATTATTACTTGCAGAAGGAAGACTAGCTAACTCCTCTATGTATAAAAGTTTAAGGCCTGCACAAACACATATCTCTGAATAAGTGACATTGAAGGAACATCAATTATGTATAGAAACGTATTCACATTACTATAGAGCACACAAAGTGGTAAGAATAAGTTTTTTTTTTACCCTAAAAGAACAAGAAATCAATGGAATAAACCCTTTTCTTGGATTCTAACAGGTCAAAATTGCCTCAGTAACTTTTGGAATATACCCCAGTATCTCTAAATTTCCTCCTGTCTCTGTCCTGTGTTGCTAGGATGATGAGATAGAAAATAAACGTGTCATCTTCTATTCATCCCCACAGAGGCCTAAACCCAATCTTGTGTCCATACCCTTTTCTTTGAGAGAAGGTGTCTTTCCAGGTCTTAAAAGAGTGCCACTATGTGTTAACTTCCTGAAAAGGTTTAAGCTGACACGATTTTCAACATTGAAATGTAAGAACAAATAATACTTTGGGGGAGGATGGTTTTTGTTCATTTTCAATGGTCCTTTCTCAGACAGTTTATCTGACTTTTTACCTAAAAGAATATATATTTTTGTTCTCAATTTCCTTAGTTCATTTTCTGTAATAGCTTTTCTTTAATCACAATTTTAACACAAATTGTATTATAGACCTATGCATTGATTTATTTTCTTATTTTTTCCAGTAACATCAAAGGTACATAGCCAGAGAGTTTGTTTTGTTTGCATATGCCAGAGAACAGTGCTAGCAGTTAGAAGATGTTCAATAAATGTTGAAGTAATGAAAAACTAATTTCTTGGGTTTTCTAGGTTGACTTCTCCCAGAAGCAGACCCTAAGCCCAAAATTGGGTTGCAATGATTTAAGGGTATGCTCCCAGGAGAAACCAGGAAGGGAGTGGGGATGAAGTATGAATCAAGACAGGAAGGGAAAAGAGCCAACCAAAAGTGTGAATTCAGGTGAAGTACAGACATGAGTGGTTCCCACAAGGAGCTCTGGAATGTATATTTCAGTTCCAGGATTCTTCACCTAGAAGCAAAGGAGCTGGGCTTTTATCCTTCTCAGTTAGTCTTTTGGCTACTGTTAGCCTGTGGGGATAGGGTAGGAAAACTCTTAGCTTATTGTCACAGATCCTATTTACCTGTCTTAAATCATTTTCCTCTTTTAGATGTTGAAAATTAAATAAGTGGGACAACTAGTTTTGTAGCAAAAAAGATAGGGCCCTCTACTTTCTACTTCTCTATTAGATAAAGTACATATTTTAAAATAGTCTAATTTTTATGCAATGCTCTTATTAAAAATGTTTGTATATACTATCATATATAGTATTGACATCATTCGATCCTCAAAACAACCCTAAACTAGAAGTAAAGATATCCCCCACCCACTTCGCATTTTGGAAGAATAAGGTCCAGCTAGGTTAAGTTTTAGGAGCTGAATCAAGATTCAAAAAAGAGTTTGATTGCAGAAATTATTTATGTTCTTACTGCTGTACCGAACTGTCACATAAAGAGATTATTTGGCCTTTATACTCTTAATCACTAAGAATCTAAAAATAAAAATTCTGGGCCAAGTAAGTGGGTAGGAAAGAATCAAAACAGATTAAGGAGGAAAATGTTAATGATAGCAAGAGCTTAGAGGCTATTGAATCACTTTGAGTGAGGCTGCCTTCCATCTGTGCTAGAGAATAGTGTGACACTCCCATCACCCTCCCTTCTGTTGAGGACCTTGTACTTGCCATTAGAGTTGTCTTTATTCTGAAGCCTACTCTAAACTCCGCTTTGTAAGATTTTGAAGATTTCACCGATGGAAAACAATTTAAAAAATAACATTTGAAGAATGGTAGTGGACTTTAATGGTTAATGATGAGTAAAAGAAAGTAGATGTTTGGAAAAAAAAAACAGAACTAGCAAACCACTGATGACCTATATACCAGTTGGGATGACTTTGCCTTCAGGTTATAAAAGCACTTTGTGTCTATTTATTTGTTTGGCTACTGTGGAAATAAAACACTTCTATGCAATCGAAATCTGAACTTCTAGAAAATAAGTTTTTAAACACCTAACTGTGTTGGTACCTCACAACTATAAACATTGATGCCCTTCCAAACTCCTCCTTCCATATTTAAATGTTAAAGGCTGGTGTAAAATTTTAACCTCTTCTTTACAAATAAACCAAATGTAAAGACTACCATATTTAACTTAGTTGTGCATTTAAGTCATTTTATACTAAATTTCACAAAATATAAAAAAATTAATTAGGATGGTCAGAAAAGGAATATGATTTTAGATTACTCCGTCAACAAAAGATATTATAAACCTTAATGCTTATTGTTTATAAAGTAATTTATAGTTTTGTAAGCCATTTTGTGTACCTTATTCCATTTTTTCCTAAAGGACATTCTTTTTTTTCAATTTCTATAGAAAAAATTGCAATATTAGAATTGTAGAATCACAGGAATTTGGAGCTGGCAGAGAAAGAACTTGACATTATTTTAAATAAAGAATGATGTGGTGCAGGAAGTTTTCTAAAGTCACAGGACTCTCAAGTAAGCAGATAGGTGTAAAAACCACATCACGGAGACTGGTGTTCTAAGCGGAGGCCCTTATGGTCTTTTCCATACTCATATTATAATATTTGAGGCAAATTTTAATTCTTGATTTAAAAGACCCTTGATTATTTATTTCTGACCCCTTGATAGAGATCTTCAGAAACATTAGGATGGATTTCCTGGCTCCACACTTTATTATTTCAAGTATCCTCCTCATCCTCTATTTTATTTACTTATAGATCTATTTTGAGTCTAACTGGTTCTTGTTTCTGTCAATTTCCATTTATTGAGACACCACCAATAGACCCACAAAGGCCTAGGGTTTGAGAATAGGGCCTAGGTATGAAGGAGGATGAGATTTCTCTACAGTATCCATCAAAAAAGAAAGTCAAAAGACATCAAGCTCCTGAAGCCAGTTTTAATTTGAGCATTTTCCATGTCATCAAATATTTTTTGAAAAGCTCTTTTGTAATGACTTTAATCTCTCATCATTTGCATATGCTCCCAATAAATCACTCTTTTTCTTGTGGACATGTACATCATTTAAAAAATAATTTTAGATTGCTTCTAACCTTTTTCCCATTTGCCCCAAGAGTACTTGCTGGTGGCACTTGTGGCTGTGGCATTTACTCTGAGATAACTCGTGGATTACAGTCCTAACCTTACCCCCAAAGTTTGCCATGAAATATCTCGCTTTTATTATTACTTTCATATCACTCTAATATATCGATAATCTTTGGAAACAAATGACATCATTCTATTTATAGCTTTCTGTTTTTAGTAGTTTCATCACTGAAAATGTCTCATCCTAGAAAACAGAGCACTCCTACGTGCGATGAACACTGGCAGTGAGCTGACTTTTTTTTTCTCTAAATGAGAAAAAGGAACGCATAAAGATCAAATGAAAATTTTTATAAATATATCTTTGTATAAACATGACATTGTTTCATTAGACTAAATTCTAAGATGTTTAATTACTGGGTCCAAAGCTAGGAACGTGCTTAGGGCTCTTGTGACATGATACCCAACTACTTTTCAGAAAGTTGTATTAATTTTACACTCGCACTAATAATATGTGAAACATTAAGTCATAATGTCCTTGATGAGTTTAAATATTTTGAAAAAATCTTTGACTGATGGGTAGAAAATTATATCTTTTATTTTCATTTGCATTACTGAGTGTATTATTTATCATTATATTTCTATATTGAATGGGTTTTACTTTTATTGCAAACATATAATCCTTTTTTATATTACATAATCAATTTATCTAGGTGGAAATGCTATTTCTTAGAGTTCTATTAGGCAGATAATACATGTTGAAGTGATATCCAAGGTAAATGAGTCAGATAAAAATTGCTAATATAAAAATAATGCGAGTCGTATAATGTCATTAT
>NW_011888784.1:19471539-19488398 GCF_000151845.1 Pteropus vampyrus | reverse complement strand
TTTTTCGAGTAAATATAAAATTTCTTATTGTTCTCTGAATACATTATGTTTTTTTCCTGCTTAACATCCTAAATACATAATAAAATATATTTCTTCTCTTGGGTAGTCCTAGAAATCAGTCAAAACTCAGGACAACCATTGTCTTCTTTAATTAGTGTGTATTGAACCTCTTAACTAGGCTAAATGTCTCTCTTCTATACAACCATTTCTCCATGTATACCGGGATAATGGTGCTTATCACACTACATCTAAATTGTTCATATTTCACATGAATGTTTACCTCACAATGTTTCAATGTGTTTATACCTTATTTATCTTTGAATCTGCAGTGTTCTGAATAGTACCTGTCATGTAATACATGTCTGCTACATAGAATTTGAGCTTCATAATAACCCTTTGAAGTAGCTATTATTATTTACATATTTTAGCCTTGGGGATTGAATTTAGAACAATTGCTGAAATTTACCAAGGTGGTGAGGGAATCAGAATTTGAATTCAGAACTTTTCCCAAAGGTATTAGAGTTTCAACAAACCATAATGCCTCTAAAACAGAAATTTATATTGGTCTGAAGTTTTCTATGTCTCTAAATTCATGCATAGACACAAATAAATATTTCTCTATATCACCTGTTTAGTTAGTCACCATAAGAAGGCAGTCCTCTTACTCACATTTTATTCCATGCCTAAAGACAAAGAAAACTTATCTAGATTAGTCAGAGTCAAGACCACTCCTTGGATTACATTTTATAGATGGTGTAAATAAATCTGAATGATCCAAACATAGAGCAGTGTCTTTCTGGGCTTGGAAGTTGTGGCCCCTCAAATTGTGGCCCCTTTTGTGACATTAAAGGGGTAAATTCAAGAACCTGGAGTTGGGCTTGGGATCACTGAGAAAACAGATCTCATACTTGGATTTAAACAGCATACTAACATATCTACTTTTATATAAAGTAGTCTTTCATTTTCTTTAGCTTAGTTTCTTAGAATTCCACTTCAGAATTTATGACCAAAGCAGAGTATAAAATGCTTCTTTCTTATGTTTTGTTTGTGTTATATGTACATGTCCCTTGGGAACCTTGCAGAAAAGAATGATAAGCTGTAGATAAAAATGGAATATTTGCAAGTTTCCTGGACAAAATATTATTATAATATTATACCTTAATAGACCCCATTATTTTTATTATCCTAACAGAATGGTTCTTTTGATCCAGGGAGATTTACTTGTCTATTGTGGAAGAAGGATGGTCCCCTCCTCAATGAGTAACCTGCATGTTAACGGAGTTATTGAGGAGGAGAAGGTAATGCTTTCCCTGCCTCTTATCAGGATTCAGGGGGCCTGGCCAAAGAAAAAGAATAACAGCATGGTGTGTGCATAGATCTGACCTCATAGATTCCACAGCTGAAGTAAAATAGAGCAGCTTTGGCAAAAATTGACTTTCAAGAAGAAACATGCAAAGATTCTTTTTCATTTTTGTGAACATTCAGGAAAACTGCACATTGTTTAACCCACATTCAGATAGTTACTAATATAGCAAAGTAAAAAATAAACCATTTTAAGTTAAACTGTCATAAAACATGCAGCTTATGTTGGCAATGCCTTACTCTTAAATAGTTTTGAATCAAAAATTGGCAAGCCTGATTTAGCACTAAGCGATTTCCTCGCTAAGCACTCGTTTATCTAAGACAACTTGGTTTGTTTCAAAGTCAACCAACTAGGAAACTACTCCCAAACAGGATTTGATGTATTAGCCTCAGGCACACAAGGAAAAAAATTCTGAAGTCATCACAGACCCTGGCTTAGCACCAACTCTCTGAAGGCCTTCTTTGCGAGGAGTATGAATGGGAATCTATTCTTGAAATTTGCCAGAAATCTAGTAAAAAAGTGAAAAATGAATGAACATTTCTGAAAAAAAAAGTTACTTATTTCTTCTTGTATATTTTAGACTCAAGTCTCTCAAGAGAAAGAAAAAAAAGGTAGGAAGGAAGGGAGGAAGGAAGGAAAGAAAGAAGGGAGGAAGAGGAAAATAGAAAAAGAAAATCCTTCCAATAAAAGCATCAGTGATGACATACAGAAAACCATATACCATTAATCTGAATCATGAGAAATACAGTTTAAAAAGTCACAAAGAAACACATATGGGTGAACATCATTGATGAATTCTTGAACTTTATTCTGTGTGATTGTATTATTAATAAATCCTAATAAATTTGAATTTTTAAAATTAAAAAAAATCTGTTTGGATAATAAAAATAATGGAGTCTATTAGGGTATAATATTATAATAATATTATTTTATTATGTATAAACCTTACAATTCTCTTTTTCTTACGTAGATAAGTTAGGTATGCTTCTAGTATTTTAATCTCATGAGATAAGGTTTACGTCATTGAATTATAGACATTTTACATTTTGTGTAGACAAATTTTTAGACAGCTACCATTGCATAATTTCAAGTACATTTTTTTTTTTTAAAAAAACACCTTTTTATTTCAAAAATAATTTTAAAGTTACAAAAATTTACAAGGATAAAAATAGAACAAATACTAGGTTCAACTATTAACATTTTATCCCATTTAGATTCTTATATAATCATAGTCACGAACACACCATTTCACACAAAATATTTTTGTGAATCATTAGAGAGGACATTGCATTCATCCTATCCCTTTCCAAAATAAAAAATTATTCATTTTGTCAAAAATAGGAATATTCTCTTACATAACTTGAGTATAATTATAAAATTTAGTAAATTAAAATTGAAATAGCACTTTTAGTTAATCTATTCATATTCCAATTTTGCCAACTGACTCAATAATGCTCTTAATAGAATTATTTCCTCCTCCAGTACAGGACTCAGTATAGGATTAAATATTGTGTGTAGATATGTTAACTAAAAAATAAAAGACCAAAGTGAGAGGTAACAAGTGTTTATTTGAGATCAAGAAGAATTGCAATAATGGGAAGCATTTATTCAGGCAGAAACCCAAATAGTGTTCGATTGCTGGGTAAAAGCAAGGGGTTTTTAGGAGAAAGGGAAGAGAAATAATGACATGAATACAGGGAAGGAATTCTGTTGGTGTTAATAAGCCAAGGGCAGAATTTCTATAGGTGCAAATAAACTAAATTATTATCTAGCTGTACGTGGTGATGTTAATTCTGAAGAATGTCTTTACTGTAGTCAGGAAGTCTGCTTTCCCATTATTTGCTCTGCAAACAGTTGTTCGTAATACAATGTTGCTTTGTCCCATTCCAAGGGTTATTTTCCCCAGTTTTAACATTGCAAAGTTTTGAGGAGTGAGATGTGTAAGAAAATTCCTCTGGAGTGGCAGCTCTGTTTACATTTCAAAGTGGCTTTGTTTATATTATTTTTCACAAATTGTCAGAGTTAATTTCTTTAGCCTCGATTTATCTGGAACATTTCCACAGTCTTTCTTTCTCTTTTCATATTGACATTTGGAAATATACTTTTTAAAATATGAAAACTGTTATTTTGGATTTATCTGATGTGTATTCATATTTCATTCAGGTTATGCATTTCCAGACTCAATACTATTGAGTGATATTGTGTCAACCTTAGATTATCACATCTGGAGACAGTTGATATCCATATGCCCTTCAGTGGTGAATTTTAATTTGAATCAGAGAGTTAAATGGTTGTTGATTTTTCTGCTGATAGTTACATTTTTTTTTCCTTATGGTTAATAAATAGTCTGACATTGACACTTTAGGGCAATATAAATATTCTGCTCCTCATCAAAATGCAGCAATGGTTGATGATTCTTACTTGAATCAGTTAACTATGATGGTTGCAAAATGCTACCTCTAAAACTCATCGCATTCACTACTTAGCACTATATTATAAGCAAAACCCCTCCATGCTTCTCCATATATTTGCCTATTTATTATCAGTATAGACACATGATTTTCCCCCCAATGTTCAATAATTCATTACTATATTTAATTATTTTGGTATTCAAATTGCCATACGAGTTGAATCCTTGTGACATGTCCCAGTAGTTTGGGAGGAACAGTCTTATTTTCTGGCATAGCAACATGTTCCAGGATCCTCTTGTATCTACTCTGTCCTAGTCCTAAAATCAACTAGTTATTTTTCTTAGAAGTACTGCTTCCATTCACTGAGGGAATCGTGCTAGAGACTAAGATCTGGGCTCTAGGTGTGTTCATTTAGAATTTTTTGTCCCTAGCCCTTTTCGGTAGACACAGAAGACACATGCATATACACATACATAAGCATACATATATATGTGATCATAAATATATATATATATATAATACACATATACACATTTTAGAAATCACGAGTTTATACCTATATCTCCAATTGCAATTCATCTCAACAGACTTATTTATTGTCCTCCTCCTGCACATATTTTTATGTCTCTCCTTCCATGTGAAAATCCAAACTCCTAGCATTTCTCAATGCTATGAAACATCTAAAATATATTCAAAGTTGATTTGTCTATATTTCCTCTTCAAAAAACAAATCTAATAAAATAGTTCTCCCCTAGATAAAGATTGCTAATGTACAGTCAAATTCTGTGTATGTAAATTACATGGGTTATTGTTTTATTTTTTCTTTTATATCAATTTCATTATAATTTTAATTTGATATATGATTGGTACAATTGTACAAAAAGATGTACTCTAGAAGTGTTACTCCTTATGAAGAGGCACTTTCTAGTTGTCAAAATATCTATATTTGTCTACATCACTGGACTGCAGCCAAAAGTACCAATGGACATGACAGGTAGGACAATTACTTGCCTTTTTTGATACCGGGCCACCTGTTCTGTTCTTCCTTCTTTGGAACCTTCTCCTCTTGAATCTGCACCGTTTTGGGAGTCATCAGTAAATCAATTTCTCTATTTTACTCTGCCTTTATATTATCTATTGGATAAGTATCCATTTACCCATGGATACATTCTTTTCCATCCTCTTAGTCCACAGACACAATTCCTATTTTCCTTTGAATGGGACTCCCCTAAGAGAGTCCACCAGAAATTGACTTGGACAATACTTCCTCAGGGATTCCCAGATAGTCTCCACCTTTTTGGTCAAGCAAATTTGAGAGTGATCTATTTTACAGTATGTGAATAATCTCCTTCTCTGTTGTCCTACCACACTGACTCTATGACCTAAGACTCTCCATCAGGTCATTTTATTAATCAAGGTGTACAAGGACAATTGTCCAGTCTCTTGGTTACAGCCAATTTGGAAAGAAACTTGCCTTGTTCTTTTATCTTCCTCAACTACAGTAAAGGTGTCTGAAATTTCCAGTTAGATTCATCACCCTTGAGTCAAATAAGATTCCAGAAGTCCCGACAGAGGACTCTACTTACACCTGCAAACCAGTAGAAGACCTGAGGTTCCTCTTCAAGAAGAAAAAATAGGATGAGTTTTATAATTCTTTTGACTTTCTCCTCATCTTTGTTAATTTTTACCATGGCTGTTCCTATTCCACCTACTTCTTATCAATTGGCCATATTAATTGTCTTGCTCCTTAAGTTTTCTCAGCCCCGCTAGCTCTGCCTTTCTACTCAGAGCTGGTGGATGGTTACTTCCATCCCTGACTATTTGTGGACCACCACTTCTAAAAAATCTTGTTCAATTTGTTTCTTCCAGGGTCCAGGTAATTTATCTACAAATGGTTCAAGGAAACTATCACCCACTCTAGTCAACAGATCCTGTACGATACTGCAGACACCTAGATGGGAATCAACAGCCATTGCCTCCTGTTGACAGAAAGCAAGTATAAGGGACCCAATCCTCCACCTTCATACCTTCTCGGTCTGAAGTAGCCAGAGCAGTCATCGCCCCAAAACTCGAAAGATTTGGGTCCCTAATACTTGAGGGAGGAATCTTTGGTAGCTAGTCAGACAGGGTGGCAAAGGAAAGGAGGCCCAGCCCAGAGACCTCCCAAAACACACCCCAATGGTAGTCGAATTATGGGTAAGCAATGTGCTTACACTAGGCAAAAAGTTAATTAGCAGTCAAGTGTCTATCATAATGACCTCATGTGCCAATCACCTAGGAATGCCTTTGGAACGACCCATCATGGCTCAGATATAATGCAGACATCCCCGCTTCTGGGGGCCTTTGTGGTCTTTGTCATTGGCGGTGGTGGTGGTTGTTGTTACAGTGCTCTGTTACAATGCTCTGTTACAGCTCTTTGCTGAAATCATGTGCCTCCTTGGGGCATACTTTATCTTTCCAAGATACACTTTCAATAAATCTTTTCTAAATGTCACTGACCTGTGATTCTTCACTGTGTCAATGAGGAAGAACCGAGGAAAAGTGTTAACTACACTTCTGTGTAGTTGGGGCGACACTGAGGTTCAAATCAGTCTCCACGGTAACACTTACACCTCGTTGTCTTACAACTTGTGCAGGTAACTCTTGTCAGTATTTTAAACAGAGGAACAGAACCACTATATTTTAGGGATTTGAGTAATTATAAGAGCTGGTTAAACAGTCTATAACAAGCTATTTCTTACTGGTGGTGCAGGCACCACCAGTAAAAAAAACCCCAAAAAACAAAAAACAAAAAACCACTCTAATCCTCTTCATAAAATAGAGTTTCTCCATCTTTGTGTTACATTCATTTATTTCTAGCTGAGACAAATTCTCCTTTGATATCCTGGGACTTTAATACTGAGATATAAGGTGGACTACTTTTAATGCATAGCATGTTAGATGGTAGGGAAAGGAAAGAGGAGAAAAGAACTTAGTAATATATACCCAAACATATATCAAAATACGGAACAAATACTCATAACTTTTACAGTCTTTATTTCTAGCTGGTCAGGTGGTTGTAGCTGGTATTTCCAACCATATTTTCCCATAATCCATTTAGTATTCTCTCTGTTCTCAGCAAGCTACCCTGTGGGTTGTAGTTTTCGACTGGTGGGGTTAGCCAAAATGTCATTACTAAAAAATCTGGAGTGTTAGCAATCCTATTGGTATTGAGCTGTTCTACTTTTCCTGACTTTAATTATAAGATACAAGAATACTAAATGATTGCAAGAGTTACCTGAATTCCAGTAATATACCTGTTTATCATCATTGTGTAAAATCAACCGAATTTCCATTTAATACTCAGCCTCAACCATTCTAGCCAATATGAGTAGCCCTCTTCTTTGCCTGTTGTTTCACTAGCATCAAGACTCCCCCAAACTGGCCATGTGGCAGTCTCAGATTCCATTCTAAAGTCACAATTGTTGGGTCCTCTAAGAAAGCATTTTTTTTCCTTGGGAATCAAGACATCAAGACCAGTGGAAACTAAAGTTACCCAATGGGAAGCCAAACTGTGAATGAATAGTGAGAAAAGATACACCGATTTTCACCCTTTAATTCCCAGACCTTAAATCTTGGCTATGGAAGCAACTACACAGCATTTTAGGCGCTGATTTAGTGATTTCTGGAGGACATCGTAAGGCCCTGAACCGACCTCACAAGTATAAAAATGTGTTATCGAAAGGAGTTGCCACCTAGCCAGTAGGTGTTGCTATAATTGAGTCTTAAAAAAGCCAGAATTTTATTTTTTGAGTAGGCACAATGTTAACATGTTTCCAAAAGTCAAAACAATACAAAAAGTTACACAAAGACACAGTCTTCCCTCCCATCTCTTCCATCCCATCACCCTCTCCATCTACTAAAGTAACAAATTTTATTGTTTACTGATATACTTTCTATATTTCATTATAAATAAATAAGTAGATACAAGTATTTTTTCTTTTTACACGACAGGTAAAACGTTATATATTTTCTTTTTACTTTGCTTTTAGCACTTGATGTCTCCTAGAAAGCACTTCATAACAGTCCATGGAGTTCTCTTCTTTTTCTTTCATTTTTTAAATAGCAGCATAGTATGACAATGTGTTGGGGTGCCATTGTTTACCTAACCAATTTCCTATTCTTGGAATTCAGGTAACTTCCAATATTTTGCAGTTATAAAAAATGCTACCATGAATAGCCTTCATGAATATGAATTTTAATGATCTTAGAGGTGCATTTTCAGGGTCAGTTCCTAGAAGGAGGATAGCTGGGTTGAAGGGCAAATGCATACGTAACTTTCTTAGATATCGCCAAATTCCCTTGGGTTGAATCAATTTGCATTTTCCGAATTCTTACTAGCATATGTATGTGTGAGAGTGGCTGTTTGCCCATAGCCTTGCCAAAACATGTTTTGTTAAGGTTTTGAATTTTTGCCAGGTTCACAGGTGAGAAATTGTAACTGAGTAATTTTATTTTGATTTTATTTTTCTTTACTCCTTATTAGGAGTAAAGTTGAACGTCTTTTTATGTTTAGTCTTTTATATTTAAACTTTATGCTAAGAAATATATGTGGGTGAACTTTTTGTATCTATAAACTGTTTTGTTCACGTATTTTGTTCATTCTTTTTTATAACATTCTTGGGATTTCCCTTCAATTGTTAAAAGTTCTTCGTGTATGAGATCTTTACCTGTGATATATGGGGCAATTATTTCCTCCCACTTTGTCATCTGTCCTTTGACTTTCCTTATAGTATTTTTATTTTGGTAAAATGGCACTTTTTTTTGGTCATAATTTAAAAATAAAACCTTGTTAAATGTGTCAGTCCTTTATTACATCTGGCTTTTTGGTTATTGTTTAAAAAAAAAAAAACAAAAAACTTCCCATATATGCAGCATATATAAGAACTCATCCTATTTTCTTATAATACTTAGAATTTTTCTTTAGATATTTAGATATCTGATCTATTTCAAGTTTACTCTGTATGTTGTGGTAAATTAATCTATTTTTATCTTCTTTAAAATTAACTAAACAGTTGAACCAAATTATTTATTAAAATCAAACAAAAACAAACTTCACTCTGTTGATTCTAGATTCCACCCTTCTCTTATACTAGAAAGCTCTGAGTAGTTTTGTCTATTTTTGGACTTTTTAATCTGTTTCATAAGTTGCACTTTTTCATGTGCTAATGCACGCTCTTTTAAAACTGTTTTCTTGGCTGTTATTATGCGATAATTGTTCTACCTCCATAAAAGAGAGAGAGAGAGAAAGAGAGAGAGAATACCTCCTCTGTATTTTTATTGAGACAGTTTCACATTTATAAATTAACTTAGGGATACTTAAAACTTTGATGATGTTGAGTTGTCCCAACCAAACACAAGAGATGTCTTTCTATTTATTTAAGTATACTTTTCTATGTGTCAGAAGTATTTTAAAGTTTTTCTCAGTATTGTTAATTTTTGTTAAATTTATTCTGGAATACTAATCTTTTTTGCTGCTATTTCAAATATACCTTTTAATTGAACAGATTATGGTCATCTACCTATCAATAGAATATGGAGAAATTAAATATATTGCCTTTTTTTTTTTTTACTCCAATTAGCTCTTCTTATAAATAAAAAAAAATATATTAATACCAAACTAGTTTCAGTGTGGGGAGATATAAAAAAAAGGAATAGTACAACTGCTTAGAATATGAATTTTCTCAAAGACTCATAATGCATTATATTGTCTGATAATAATGTAGGGAGGAGGCAAGAGAATTAAAATTTTAAATCAAACTACATTCAGAGACTGCAATATGCTGATCAGCCCTGAAGCAGCCAGGCCAGGAGTACACAGGCAGAACAAAAGAAGATTTCTGTTGGGATTGCTAACAATCCATTTCCCCAAGCCAGTGGAAGGGGAAACAGGAACCAAAAGAGTCTTTAAGTGGCTACCCTACACAAATAAAATTGTTCATTTCCTATGGCTAAAACCTTGGGGGAACCTATGGGATTAAAGGCTGGGAACTGCCAGAAGGCCTTTCAGGCTACTTTCTCTTTCCCTTCCTCTTCCTCACTGTATGTTCACATCAAAAGAAGTAAAGAAAGTCTTTAAATTGTAACTCACAGGAACTAAAGAATGATATATAAACTGAATTCCATGAACACTCAGGGTCCCTCTCTCAGTGAATTTCTCTGTCTCTCTCAACTCCCTGCTTCTGAGAGGAGACCATATGTCTGCGGAGTGTTTCTAATAAACTCTTCTTTTGACTCTAACTTTGGCACGTGTGTTGAATTCTTTTTCTGCCAAAAGATCCTCTTCTCTCAGTGCAGGATTTGGCCTGCCACTCCCCACCCCCATGCCAACTTGGGGAAGTATGCCCTGTCTTGAATCAGTATAGAGCATGATTGATACCATCCGCATCTATACTGAGAATGAGCACTTTCTAACCTCACTATCCTCATATATAAAGTTTTAAGAAGGTTATTCTAAGCCAAAAATTAAACTATGGAAGGCACTTAGTAAATGTCTGTGATTCTGATTATTCAGGTGTACATGATTGATAGGAAGGAGAAAATTGCTTTCTGGCACGCACCTATTTTACCTGTGCATCAGACAACACCGTGTCTTATTTAGGAAAGGGGCTATTCATAGAGATATTGGAGGATGTTTTTCTCCTTGCACCTGTTCTTTATGGTGCAGATAATGGAGCAAAAACAAAGAATTTGAAGTAGAGTGGGGCAGCTCATATACTTATTCTCCTGAAAAGAGATTCTCGCCTGTAAAAGCCATAATTTTGAGGTGACTAAGACAGCCTTAAAATTTCCCTCAGCTTCACTACATTTTAGACAGGTTTCTTTCTGACTCTAGGCCCCTGACCTTTCTTTGATTAGAGCATTTACCTCAAAACTCTTGAAATTGTAAATTCTTTCTCAGACCTTTTGGGATGTAAAGCTTCTCCCAACCTACTACCAGTTTTAATACCCAGGAATGTCTTTTTCAAGGACCTGGTAGCCATCCCTTTGAAATGTAATCATCAAGAAAGATAGTACTCATATTTATCAGCGTTTGTGGAAGGATAGAAGCTTAACTTTGGTAAGTGCCAATTAAATAACACAGATGGCCTAATCACATTGACCGACTCCTCCCCTAATGGTCCTCCATTAATTATCCTCCTGCCCACAAAGCTTAGAAGCTGCCCTGCATTTCGTTTCAAGAGAGTTGAATTGAGTTCAATCTCTGTACCTTATTGCAATAGTCTTGAATAAAGTCTTTCTTGCCTATTTAACTCTATTCGGTGAAATTTTCCTTTGACGGGTCTTTAAAAATCATCTAGCAATGCAAATATATACTTTAACTTTATTGATGTGAAGCTAAGGTATATCATCCCTTTCGAGAACAATTAGACATTTATAAATGGTCCTTCGGGGTAGCATTCATTTTCAATTAATATGTAATACCTAATTTGGTGTGCGTGCTCACAAACAAAACAGCTACTGACTATTTGAACATAAATATGCTTTTATTTTCAGTGACAAAAGAGAAAAGTTTCACAGAAATATTGAATCATACTTAGTAGGACTCTATCTTTCATTTATAGCTTCATTTCTTTAGAATTTGTTGTAACTCGCTTTTAAATTTTCGTCCTAAATTTAAATAATTTTGGGGGTTGTATGAACACATCTCTGCCTGAGAAATAGCTTTTTAGCTAAGCTTCAATATAAATTGCCTTTTTGTGTTTATCTTGGAGTTTCTTGTTTTGTTTGTTTATTTAATCTGGACAATTTTTATATTTACTACAAATAATTTTACTTTTTCTGTCAGTGCTTAGTTTTTCATATGCTAATGTCTTTCATTTATTTGTCAGGTATTGGAGCTAAAAGGGTGATTAAGACACAATTTCTATCCTGAAATGTCAAAAACTCTAATGGGGAGAGAGATAAGTAAACAGACAATAATAATGCATCATAGTAGGTTTAATAGTTATTTTATACTGACTATAGAAAAGTGTGCAATGAACAAATAATTCTAATCCAGCCTTGATATTGATAATGAGAGAAGTAGTACATGCATTTGGGTTTGTGGGAGAAAACACGTCTCAAGGGTTTCACATGACATGAGTGTGAACAATGAGAATCGTGGTAGAAGGTATTAGAGAGAGAGATAGAAAGGTAGGCAAGGAGTATCATGTTAGGGAGCATAAACTTTATTTTAGACATGAAAGAGCTGTTGAATCATTTTGTAGTTGGAAACTACTGACAATCCAATTTGAGACTGAGAAGAAAAGTTGGTTTTAGTATCAAAAATGGTTTGGAGATTATATTAGAACTTTTCATAAAATGTACCTCCTTAATACTCATAACTTAATCATTGACAAAATGTATTACTGTGGCTGATAACACTAATATAACCCCTAGGAAATGAATATGGTTGACTGTACGAATACTAATACTGTTATCTTGTTATTGTTTTTTATATGATTATATTGTTATTTATAAAATTCTCAAAATTTACAAAGATCTAGCCACCTCATTCTCATGTTATTTATTTATCTATCTATCTATCTATCTATCTATCTATCTCTCTATCTATCTATATATTTATTTATTTATTTTCAGTGACACAGCCAATACATCCTTTATTCAAATGACAGGGAACACAAAGAGTGTTATCATAGATCTCTAAGGACACAGACGAATGTCTTCCCTTGAGTGATCAGCATGAAGTTCATAGTTCATCAGAAGAAATTAAATCAGACAATAGCTAGAAACTTGGCAGGCCCGGAGCAGCAGGGCTGAATAGGAAGTGGGCATGCACCTCCAAAATGTCCTAGAAAAGAGCCCCTTTGTGTGCAGTGTCATGAGGCATGGCAAGAAAGTGACGGCAGGGGAGGGCCTGGCTGAGGAACATACTGAGTACAGGAACTGTGATTACACTCAGTTTTCCAGGCTTGAAACAGCCAGTGCCTGGCACATAGTAAGCACACAAAAAGTGGCTTGTAGAATTAAGCCTGAGTCTCAGGAGCCACAAGAGATGGGAAGGGACTGAATAAATAAAAATGGTGAAAAGTAGGAAGCCACTTTGGAAGCTACATCAAAGGAAGAAGAACGAATGGAAGAAAGGGCCTGGATTCGATGGTACCAGTAACCTTGGCAACGTCCAAAAGCAGGGAGGTGTGCATGAGAGAGAAAGATGTGTAGCAGTGAGACGGCAGCTGCGCTGCTCTAGATAGCCAAGTCAAGAATCTGGGAAAGTGAGCAGTATGAGAAATGGACCTTGCTTAGTAGGCTTAAAGCTGACAGAAAAGAAACTGGACAATAGGCAGAGGGAAAGGTAGTGAGTAAACTCATGCTGAGAACTGGCCAGCAGCTTGCAGAGAGGGACTACAATGGAAGGAGGAGGCTAGGGATTGGGAAGAACAAACAGCCTCAGGAAGTGGTGGTATCCCAGGCAAAATGAAACAAAATATCAAACCAAACCAATCAAACTGAAAAAGAAATGGTAGCAAAGATTGGAGGAAGAGTTCTGCTTATAGGGAAAAGTGAGGTAGTGACAGGAAAGGAAAGAGAGAGAGAGCTTGAGGTCTGGAGTTGAAGAAAGCCTTAGCCAAGCTTCTCTATCTTAGGGGAGAGGGACTGATCAGCTCCCTCAGAGACCTGGGTGTGCTCTTACCTTGTGGCCTTGGAAAGCACCACAGGTGTGCAGGTGTGGCTAGGTTGCAACTTTCAGTTCTGTCCTCGTGGGTGTGCCTAGGAGAGGAGCTGGAGAAGCTAACGAGACCTTCTTGCAGGTAACAAGAGCCTGCAAGACAGATCCCTTCCCAAAGCCTGAATTACACAGTATCTTTAAAATAGAACAATGCATTTTTAACATAGGTGTCATGGCTTAATTGATTATACTCTTTATCTAGTAAACAGTCTGGGTTCAAAGTCGTCCTCGTGTCACATCTTACTAAATGAGCCTGGTTCCCTCTTGTGTCCTGGAGGCTCTCGGATACCCCTGCTGCCTTTGCCCACAGGGTTAAACCAACTCATTTTTAAAGCTGACGTCGTTAAGAGATAAATGTGTCAGTGGCTTGCCCAAAGTTACAAAATACTTTATAATAACAATGCATTATATTTGCATTGCTAGGGTGAGTTTATCCTCAAACTGAAAGTCAAATTTATTACACTTACAAATCTCTTTTCGAGTGGGATTTTATTAATGAAAACTAACAAATGTTATAACACAGAGAAAGTGAATGTTGATCAATGAGACAATTCATAACCGCGTCTAGAGCTTGGGTTAAAGAGGGATGATATGGATATGACAACATAACCCCTTGTATATTTTCAGCAACCTCGGGGAGAGCTTTGGACTTTTCAGGTATTAGACTATTAGATGAAGCATTATACTATTTTATTTCTAATCTTAAGGGCCCCTTTCATTATATATTACTTCTTAATTTTATACCTTTCAAGTACTGAAATGTTGATCCTTACAGGAATCCTGTTATAAAGTTGAAGCAATATTTTTGTTGCTTTATAAAATTAATCTTTAATACGTGCAAAAAGGAGACTTTATTTAGCTATAGATCTGAGTCCAAAATTCATATATTATTTTTCAGTCTAGTGCTTTAAGCTATTGTCACATTATATTTATTACCTCTCCCTTAAAAAATTAGTTCCATGTGAGTGTACACAAAATTTAGATGCAGTAACATTTCTGATTGTCTTCTACTGCTTTGAAAGTACATCTATCCAACACAGGAACTTATGGCTAGAAATAAACTCATAATATATTTGAGTGCTAGATATTTCATTTGTCTGTTTAGATGTATCCTCATTCTCTTTCTACTCTTCTCTGTGATCTGTGAAGCTGATCCATACAGGTTGCTTAATGGCGCCCTTGTCCTCTGGCTTCCTATTGGTGTTCATCAATGGGCAATACTAGCAGAAGGCCAGTATTGGAACAGAAGGAAAATTAAATCTAGATATATATTCTCATGGGACTCTTTTAACTGAGCGACCATGACTTAGCCGCAGGCCTCTGGGTGACTTCTCAAGGTTCTGGAAACCACTCTGACCTTTCAGCACTAGGGGCAGAGTTCAGCCCCCTGATGTTGCTAATCTAAGTGTATTCCATTTTCTTTATTCATTTTCCTAAACTCTGTCGTTTATTTAGATCTTTTTAACATGCTTGTATAGAATTGTCATTTTTATTGGAAGAATATATAAAAAATTGTTGGATAAGTGTCAAGAATGTGTTAATGGGAGACAACATGGGTAGCACCTGAGAGGATGCTACCCTCTGGAAAAGGGTACAGCCTTTGGAAGCTGCAGCCTCATTTCCAGCCTTGCTCTTTACTTCCTACTGTGTGTGACATTGAGCACATCTACTAACACATTTGTTCTTAGGTTTTCTCATTCATAAATAAAATATATAAATGTATACATACATATACACACACACACATACATGCACATACATTACACTGGTATTGACCAATATATATAAAATATATTGAGAACCATAAATGTGAACCACATGTAATTTAATATTTTTTAGTGGTCACTTTCAAATGAGTAACAGAAACAGGTAAAATAAATTTCAAAAATATTTTTAATTAATATATTCAAAATGTGATTTCAACATGAATTAATATTAAAAATATTATGAGGTATTTTACATTTTTATGTACAAAAATGTATCAAAACTGCTAGTGTGCATTTTACGTTTATAGCACATCTCAATTTGGATTAGCCACATTTTAAAAGCTCAGAGGCCGTACATGGCTAGTAGCTCCCTTATTAACCCACACAGCTTCAGTAGTTCTAACCTACATCTTTTTAAATAACGTCTTGAACCTCTCTCTTTATTCTTTTTTGTTAACTAAAATATGCTTATAGGATACTGAATGCCCATCAGGCAGTCTTATATCACTAGCAACATCTGCGTCCACCAGTTGAATTGTATATTTATTAAGATCAATTGTATTCTTTTTCAACTTGTTTATATCTGTTTTATTTTTCATTGTTTTTTTGTTTGTTTATAAATAACCTATGAAATATCAGTGTGAAAATAGAGTTGTTTTGAAAATTAAGTTAAATGCTTAGGAAATAATACAGGTAAGACACTAAAATATTTCTTTTCAAACTAGATGTTGTAGAGGCAACTTAAAGACCAAGGAAAAATTATCAAAAGCCAGAGGATTTTGCACTGAGGTGACGTTGAAAATGTTGTTAAGTTTGCGCTCTACCTAAAGAAAATGAAGCTGGATATCATAAATGATCTTATGGTTATTCTTAATGAAAAAAATAAAATTCATAACTCCAATATAGGGATGTATAATAAGAGAAAAATCTGTATAAGAGAAATAATCTGTATATTAACAACTGTTAAAATATATTTTACATTTATATATATAAAAGGTAAAATGAAATACTTAAATTTTGTCTGTATAATTTTAATAATTTTTTATTATAGCTAATATTTTTGATTAACTAGCCATAGCTCTACTACTGCAAGCCCCATTAGGGCAGGTGTCACATTTATTTTGTTTGCCACTGTATTCTCACAGCTAGAATGGTGTTTGGCTCAAATTAGATGCTCAAAAAATGTTTGTTGACAGATTGACTGACTCATTTTTTCCATATGGCACCTCCTACCATACAAACCTTTGGTTTTTCAGTTTGTAGTTGGCTGACACATTCTTAAAAACATGATATTGTTTTATTTACAACATACGTAATTTTATGGCCTTTTATCCTAAGTAAAATACTATTCTAGTCATCCAGCAGAAGAAAACTCATACAAAATTTAACTCAGAAAATTTAGACTTGATGTTAGGACAATGCTTTGCTGAGGAAAATGGAAGCAAGTAAATAAAATTAAGTCTATGTTATCCTAAGGTCAAAAACCTTGATTTTCATATGCTTCTGGGGAGCTGTGAATAAATATCTAACAAGCCTCATCTGAATTCACAATCTGTTCATCAAAACACCTAAATTTATCTTCTTCCTAAGCATCCCTATTAAGAGACATCCAAAACAGGAAAAAAAAAAAATTATAACTATGTATAGTAATGGATGTTAACTGGATT
>NW_011888784.1:19466206-19469877 GCF_000151845.1 Pteropus vampyrus | reverse complement strand
ATATATATATTTACATTGTGTGTTCATCTCCCATAGTTAGATTTCTTTCTGTCACCACATATTTGACCCCTTTACCCCATCTTCCTTCCTCCTTTCTCCTCCCCAGTACCCTCTGGTAACCACTAGTCTAATTAAATGGGTTTTTTTGTTTGTTTATTTTGTTTTTTTTAAGATTCACTCATGTGTGTTGGGTTTATTTATTCTCGTCAATTTATAATATTTCATTGTACAAATATGCTACAATTTTTAATATATTCTACAACTGATGGATATTTAGATTGTTCTCAGGTTTTGGCTATTATGAATAGTGCTGCTCTAAAGATCCTTGTACATGTTTTTTGGTAACCTAAGAACATGTGTTTGCTCACTATGCACCTAGGAGTGGAAATTCTAGGTCATAAGATGTACAGATGTTATGTTATAATAGATACTGCAGTACAGTCTCTTCTACATTGAGTTACTTTACAAAAACAAAAGACAAAGGAGATTTTGGTCTTCGAAACTTCAGCTAGTAGGTTATATTAGAGGATGTTACATATACATATACTTGTTAACCTCTAAATGGTTTCCTTAGAATATTTCTTCTCTTGAAATGGGAAAAATCTGTTGGTTAATAGTTATCATACATTATGTGGATTTTTTTTGTTTGTTTTTGTAGCTTTAATGCTATTTTAATTATCCAGAGTTGTAGTATCATATTTGTTAATAAAAATTCTGGTTAATAATAGGAGTATATAATACTTATAAATATAATTTATTTTCTAAGTGTTTCATGTTTAACACACCTGTGGAATGGAATTAGAAATGATATATATTTGCATATATGAAGTCAAAGACACTATATTGTAAAATTTATATTATACTGTTGAGAAATGAAATTTCTCACTTCAGAAAACCCCCGTGAAATATTTGTTCAGCTTTGTTTCTTTGTATATATAGGAATTTACTCTCAAAATTTAAAAAGTTATTGTATAGGTTGTTGTATATATAAAGAATGAAATGATATTTCCAAACTCACTTTACAAGGCCAACATTACCTTGATACCAAACAAGGACAAGAAAAGAAAATATTGTCCATATGGTAATTTCTGCATATATATGTAATTTACTAGTTCTCAAGAATATTTAAAAAGTCTCTGCGATATAGACTATCTCGTCATAATATAAACTTTTAAGCAGATTGTAAAGTTTATTTAAAATATTTTTGTTTTATAAATTGTATCAGAAACAATCATTCTAAAACATATACTATCTCTCAGGATATAGGTAATGTTGAAGCTTCCAAATTTTCATCCGTCTTTCAGAGGAGGAAGCAGCAAATGACTGCTCCAAATTGCTTGCCTCACATTCTTCCCACTCGCTTTCTACATAGTCCAAATTTGCTCGCACTAAATGCTGCAGAAAAGAATGGTAGTTTGTTTCCTTTTGTATTTTCAGAAGCTAAGACACCTCTTGAAATAATAAAAACATGTCTGAACTTAACTAAATTAAAATTTTCTCTCTTCTTTCTAAGCTTAGTCATCAAAATTATTTACTTGTCAAATCCAGCAAATACTCAACTGGTTTCTTTGACTTTGCAGACAACCCTTCTTTCCTTGAAACTAATTTCTTATGATGATTTTCACTGTTCCATTTCAGTATTAATTGTATATTTCTCTGTGTCTAAAGTTGTATATTGCATTACTTTGCCACACACTCCCTCTATTCAAATCTTTTCCAGCATTTAGTTCTTAACCTTTTTACTCGTTTTGCTTTTCTTTGTGGCATCAACTATCATGTCTCAAAACCATATATCTTAGTCCTCTTTCCTGAAAAATGCACATCAGCCCTGTTTTTTCAATTGCCTACATATATAATTATGTGCATATCCCATCTCTGCTTCAAATTCAATTTATTGCCATATTTTCTGTTGCAAACCTGATTTTCTTTTTATATTTTCTTTATGGCTAATGGTACCCATGTTAGAAAATTGTAAATTGTCTTAAATATTTATTAATGCATTCTCTCTGATTTATCTACATTCAATCAAATACCCAAAGTGTCACAAACTATTTCTGTCTCCTCTAAAACCTACACTGTTTTTTTAGATTCGTTCATGTATGTTGTAATTTGTTTACTCTCATGTTCTTCATTTTATTGCTAATATACTTCATGCATACATACCTTTTCTATGTACTATTATAATTATGTTTTTACTGTTCCAAGAGACTCCAACTTCTAGTTTCTCAAATACATATACTGCATGCCAGCCATCACCTGTGTGCTATCCTAATAAGCAAATAGGACCGTGTACTTAACAAACATGAATTATGCACATACATGTTATTCTAGTTAATTAGATATGGAAGTGATTGGAACATGCTGTCTGTGTCCTCAAGAAACTCACATTTACAGGGGAGACACAATTGTAAATAATTCCTGGACTATTATGAGTTAATATAAGTACGGTGGAGAATTAAAAGGGCTATTCATTTTTTCCAATCAACTATTGAGGGAGTCTCCTGAGTATGTTCTAAGCACTTGGGATACAGAACTGAGCTGCACAGGAAGATTTCAGTGCTCATGAACTTTATCTTCAGTGACGGAGGTTGGAGTGGTGAAGGAAGTCTTCATAGGGGATGACATGGGAGGTGAGTGTTAAAATCATTTTTCTGATGGTGAGGCTCAAATAGTCATATTTTGATAAAAGATTCAAATATGACTATGATGTACGTGGTTAGAAATCACTGATACTATTAACTGTCGCTTAGATAAACTTTCAACAAATCAAAGAGCTTACACATCCACAATTAGACATATGCTGATCCCAATGGCTATAGAGATTCCCCATTCTAAACTCTTCTTTTCTATCAAAAAACTTTGCATTTTCCTCAAGCAGCTTTCATTTGTTGCTTCAATCACTCAAGTAATCAACACATATTTATTTCTTTCTATGGCCTACC
This sequence comes from Pteropus vampyrus, assembly GCF_000151845.1. Classification (NCBI taxonomy): domain Eukaryota; kingdom Metazoa; phylum Chordata; class Mammalia; order Chiroptera; family Pteropodidae; genus Pteropus; species Pteropus vampyrus. Next base: position 19,466,935 of record NW_011888784.1, on the reverse strand, counting down.
CTTGAAAATAAAGTCTATTATTAAGAAATGATAGTTTAGGTAGAATTTCCAGAATGAGTATTACTTGAGTGAGAGGAAGTAGGGTGGGGTGATAATCACACGCTGTTCATCAGGGAGCATGGCATTGGGGAGATGGTATGCTTAAGAAATTGAAGCAAGGTAGTAGAATTGGAGTACAAAGAATAAACTGTCTTTTCAACAGATTTCAGAGTCTAGGACAAAATTATTTTCATTTACATGGTCCCAGAACATGCCAGAAAACCTAATATAGAGTAAGATCTTAATGTATATTTGTTAAATAAACTAATATACATGGTAACAATTTGAAATCTACCCCTAAGTAATAGTAGTTTGGGTTATGAATTAATATATCAAATCTTAATGTTTCTCAAAAATATTTTATCAAATTTTTATTTTCTCAGTCACTATTAAGAGGTGCATGTCCTTCATAATGTTTACACTTTAAAAACCTGTAACTGTAGCAACTGAACAACTGTCTCCAGGAAACAATGGAAATAGATGAAACAGCCCTCTAGGTCGTTTTCTCTGCAATTCCCCTAAGGCTACCTGGATTTCTAAGACACTCAGTGCCTGAGGAAATTATTGTGACAGCTATTTCATCTGAAAATATTTGCACTATAACTGAGGCTTTTAACTCTAAATACAGATGCAAACAATAGGAATTTCAGAAAATGTTAGAGCCAGAGAGAGAATATTTTGTGTCTCATA
>NW_011888784.1:19449419-19466156 GCF_000151845.1 Pteropus vampyrus | reverse complement strand
TGTGGCATCAACTATCATGTCTCAAAACCATATATCTTAGTCCTCTTTCCTGAAAAATGCACATCAGCCCTGTTTTTTCAATTGCCTACATATATAATTATGTGCATATCCCATCTCTGCTTCAAATTCAATTTATTGCCATATTTTCTGTTGCAAACCTGATTTTCTTTTTATATTTTCTTTATGGCTAATGGTACCCATGTTAGAAAATTGTAAATTGTCTTAAATATTTATTAATGCATTCTCTCTGATTTATCTACATTCAATCAAATACCCAAAGTGTCACAAACTATTTCTGTCTCCTCTAAAACCTACACTGTTTTTTTAGATTCGTTCATGTATGTTGTAATTTGTTTACTCTCATGTTCTTCATTTTATTGCTAATATACTTCATGCATACATACCTTTTCTATGTACTATTATAATTATGTTTTTACTGTTCCAAGAGACTCCAACTTCTAGTTTCTCAAATACATATACTGCATGCCAGCCATCACCTGTGTGCTATCCTAATAAGCAAATAGGACCGTGTACTTAACAAACATGAATTATGCACATACATGTTATTCTAGTTAATTAGATATGGAAGTGATTGGAACATGCTGTCTGTGTCCTCAAGAAACTCACATTTACAGGGGAGACACAATTGTAAATAATTCCTGGACTATTATGAGTTAATATAAGTACGGTGGAGAATTAAAAGGGCTATTCATTTTTTCCAATCAACTATTGAGGGAGTCTCCTGAGTATGTTCTAAGCACTTGGGATACAGAACTGAGCTGCACAGGAAGATTTCAGTGCTCATGAACTTTATCTTCAGTGACGGAGGTTGGAGTGGTGAAGGAAGTCTTCATAGGGGATGACATGGGAGGTGAGTGTTAAAATCATTTTTCTGATGGTGAGGCTCAAATAGTCATATTTTGATAAAAGATTCAAATATGACTATGATGTACGTGGTTAGAAATCACTGATACTATTAACTGTCGCTTAGATAAACTTTCAACAAATCAAAGAGCTTACACATCCACAATTAGACATATGCTGATCCCAATGGCTATAGAGATTCCCCATTCTAAACTCTTCTTTTCTATCAAAAAACTTTGCATTTTCCTCAAGCAGCTTTCATTTGTTGCTTCAATCACTCAAGTAATCAACACATATTTATTTCTTTCTATGGCCTACCCTTGAAAATAAAGTCTATTATTAAGAAATGATAGTTTAGGTAGAATTTCCAGAATGAGTATTACTTGAGTGAGAGGAAGTAGGGTGGGGTGATAATCACACGCTGTTCATCAGGGAGCATGGCATTGGGGAGATGGTATGCTTAAGAAATTGAAGCAAGGTAGTAGAATTGGAGTACAAAGAATAAACTGTCTTTTCAACAGATTTCAGAGTCTAGGACAAAATTATTTTCATTTACATGGTCCCAGAACATGCCAGAAAACCTAATATAGAGTAAGATCTTAATGTATATTTGTTAAATAAACTAATATACATGGTAACAATTTGAAATCTACCCCTAAGTAATAGTAGTTTGGGTTATGAATTAATATATCAAATCTTAATGTTTCTCAAAAATATTTTATCAAATTTTTATTTTCTCAGTCACTATTAAGAGGTGCATGTCCTTCATAATGTTTACACTTTAAAAACCTGTAACTGTAGCAACTGAACAACTGTCTCCAGGAAACAATGGAAATAGATGAAACAGCCCTCTAGGTCGTTTTCTCTGCAATTCCCCTAAGGCTACCTGGATTTCTAAGACACTCAGTGCCTGAGGAAATTATTGTGACAGCTATTTCATCTGAAAATATTTGCACTATAACTGAGGCTTTTAACTCTAAATACAGATGCAAACAATAGGAATTTCAGAAAATGTTAGAGCCAGAGAGAGAATATTTTGTGTCTCATAGGTGACTGCTTTCTTGACACCCCCCCCCAATAAAGTCAACGATGCAATAACTCGTAGTAGGTTTGCTCATTCTCTAAGTTCTAGGGAGATAGTAAGAAGTAGTGGGAGGTAAAAATAATGTCTCAAATAGTATGTTTTCAACTTTTTACTCTAGCACTTAACATCAACTGACCCCTAGAAATTTACTCAATCTTTGTGGGCCTCAGTTAACATATCATTAAAGTATTAAGCACTCGTGGAAAATAGATCGTATACCTAAAATAAGAATAATTCTTTGTATGTGTTACATACTCAGAGAGTCATTTTCATTAGATCCTACCACTTGCTAAATATATCCATTTTCATAATTTTGAATAGTTAGTTGGTGTAACCATATCTTTCTTGCATTTAAAAAAAAATAATCTTTTGAAGTTCTTAAACTTCCAACCTGTTAATTACTCTGCCAAATGCGTTGCTTGGAATTTATTAATTTTATTTTTCAGATGGCTCCTATCTACCTTCTTAGAGGACAAATGAAATACCCTGTTGCCTGATTGCTGAGACGAACACATTCTAGAAGCCACCATTTGCTATCAACTCTAAACTATTTCATTACCAGTATAGTTGTTATCACAATTATGTCTTTTTCTTTTTTTGTATTAAGAAATATTTTCTTTGAGAAGAAGTAATAGTCATCTTTGCTTCTCTTTTACAGCTTTTAATGAGTCTTCTTATGTATCGATATGCATTCAAGATTCCACAAAAGGTAGATCTTTCTTCATTCTCTAATATATACAAGGTTGAATTTATCTCTTAACCATTGAAGATGTGCATATCAAATGTTAATTCAAGTGATATCTCACTGTTTTTTTAAGTTTAAATTATTTAATTCATAACTTTATCAAAATGAATATCTGTTATATGGATAGTAAAAGCCATTTTACAATTATTTTAATTATATTAGTAATTAGTTGGAAGTTATTTAAGCATTATTAGCTCTAGAGAATGGCTATTAGGTATTATATATTTCTAGAGCAGGAAGAAAAATGATTACTTCTGCTAAACTGTGACAAAATTGCATCTATCACAAATTTGCATTATTCTGGAATACATTAATGGGAGAAGTAATTTTTTTTACTATACAGAGTATATCTTATCATTGTAACCCTTTTCCATTTCCAAAAAGAAATATAATACACATGCAAAAGTGCATAAAGCATAAATCTAGAGTTCAATGATTTATTATAAAATGAAAATCCAAGTAATTACCACCAGGTCCAGAAAGAGAACATTACCTGCATCTCAAAAGCCCTGCTTATTCCCCTCACTCTCACTACCCACCTCCTTCCTTAAGGTGCCCACTATCCTGGTTTTAACACTATGGTATGATTTTGCATGTTTTTGTTCTTTATGTAAATGGAATAACTGTCTAAGTACACTCCTATGTCTGACCTTTTATTCAGCATTGTTTCATCCATATCATTCCACGTATCAGCAACTCATTTTCATTGCCTTATAGTTTATTATATAAATGCATGATAATTTATTTATCTAGTCTAGAGTTAATGGACATTTTGATTATTTCTAATTTGGGCAATTACCGATAAAGCTGCCATAAACATTTCTGTGCATGTCTCTGGGCATATGCCATTAAGTTGTATTTATAACTAATAATGATATTATCAGTCCACAGAAATAATTCCAAATAATTTTTTAGAATAGTTAACCAATTTAGACTCTGACTAGCAGGATTTGAGAGCTCCTGTTTCCCTACATAATTACCCACAAAGTTAGCCATATAAACCAATTTGTGACTTGCTTTTTGGACTCTCATTTAATCAACAGAAATCTGATTTTAATGTAATCCAATTTATTGACACTTTTCTAAAATTATTGCTTTTTGAATGTGTTCTATTTAAGAAATCTTTAAGTTTTCTTTATATTATCTTTAGAGATCCAAAATTCCCTAAAGAGAAGACAAGTAGAAAGAGGGACACTCTCTCACACAAACATACACATGTATATAGTAAGAAGTAGCAGAAAGCAAAATTTGTATTTTGGATTCAGATTTGATTCTCATTTATTCAAGTTCATTTGATCTTGATCCATGTTCCATCCAATAAATCTCTTTGAAATTTACCCATTTTAAACAACTACATTTCTGTTTACTGCGTAGTTGGTGGGGGATGTTTTTATTTGAGAGGTTAATAACTATTCTATACTGAAAATGCTCTATGGATTGCAGTTCATCAGGAAACATGCTATAAACCACAGAACCAGCTCAAAATAGTCCTATCCTGTTTGACAAAGTGCTGAGTTGTTTTTCTGAGACAAGAGACCAAACCCACAAGTGTGTTTGTATGTAGCTGAAGCATGCGTAGAGGAGAGAACACTGACCTCTAGCTGCATGCAGAACCAAAGTCTTTCTACTTCTCCCCACCATGGAACCAAAAGACCAGGACAAAACTGGAACTTGAACATCGAAAACCTTCAGAAGCCAAGGGTCCATTGTTCAGGAAGATCTGGTGTTGACACCTCTTTACTATAAATGGCCAAATTCCAAAGTCTTCCAATTATGACTTGCTCCACACACCAGCATTTTGGTATATTTTTTCCCCCTAGTTTTTTAAAAGCCCTGGCCTAATCCAGTGAGCAAGATGGATGTGAAGCAACACTAGGTTTTCCATCTTCTTGGTTGGCACCTTCTCAATCAGTAAACCTTTTCTTACTCTAGATTCTGATGTTCTGAGTTTTCAAAGTGTCAGGCACATGGACTTTGGTCTGATAACAATGTTTAGAAAACAGGAGTACTACAATCTAGGTGACAGTACTGGGCTGGATGCCAGTTTCAGTACGCAATGGATTTGTTAAAAATTAATTGAGAAAATTATTAAAATAATATTTGATAAACCTACACTGTGAGGTAAAAAGACACATCTCAACAGAGCCTTAAAATACTAATAAGAAAAGTTTATTTTCTTCTTGGCTATGTGTTTCTTATGAAAAAGTGAAAGATAATTTGTCTTTATTAAAACCAGATATGGTTCTTTCTACAGTCATTTTTAGTCTTATGCTATTCCTGACTAAAATCCCTAAAGCTATATAATGTTCATATATATATTTTTTAATTTGTAAGTTTCAACATTATTTCTTAAACAGGCCTTTATGTCATATATCTGTGAGAATTTCAACCATTGTCTTAATTATTGTTGTGGTAAATAGGATATAATGCCCAATCAATCTTTACCATTACTCCTACCTAAATAATCCTCCCTCCATTATACAAAAATGAAGAAATAATAGGCCTAATTTGCATAATGCTTTAATGTAGTCATGCTGAGCAATATGATTCACAGATAATCAACTTTGTTAAAGATAATGATGTACCAATTTATAACGAGTGCTGTGTTACATTGTTTGAGGAAGGGAGAGAGAGAGAAGAAAAGCAGATGTTTCCAGGGAATTTAGAGTGGTTTAAGCAACAAAACAAAGAGAAATAATTATTAAAGTAGTGTTCAAAAACAACTTTGAGTAGAAATATTTCTTCAGACTAAATATAATGCAGAGGTCCAATAGAAAATGTCAGTAAGGTATCTGGGCCTGCTTGTCTACCCTCTGTACCTGATCCATTTTCAGTTGTCTTCTGAAGTAACTATGGGAACCCCTCTGTTGTGTAGAATGCTGTTTGATCACCCTTGAATTATTGTGTAAAAATGATGTCATTGTAGGATGAGAAAAAATTTCTTAGAGAAAAAAATCTGTAAAAAGACCATCAGAGAAAAATAGAATATGGGGTGTAAAAAACTTGAAATAGCCTGGTCTTTAACAGACTATTGTTACATGATCCTGGACAAGTATGTTAAGCTCTCTGAACCCCAATTTTCAACAGACACAATTAAAAATATAACAGCTATCTCAAAGAGATATTATGAGAGAAATTGAGTTAATGTATGTTTAAAATGCTTTGTTTAAAAAAAATTTAACTAATATAAGGCAATATTATCTTAAGTATTGGGAAAACTATTTGCTTAACATGCTATTTCTGATCCTATGGGCTCTAATATCATCTACTAGGTCATAAGTCAACAAACTATTTCTGTGAAGTGTCAGATAGTAAATATTTTAGGTTTTGACAGTCATATCATCTATGTTAGTCATAGCTGCTCAGCTCATGTTATAGTACGTGAACAATCATACACAATATATGAACAAGTAGGTGTTGCTATGTTCTAATAAAACTTTATTTATAAAAACAGGAAGTTGGTTGAAATTTTCCAGTGAATGATAATTTGCAAATCCTTCTGCTAGACCATTTCGACTCAAAGTGTGGTCCACAGACCAGTAATATCAGCATTTCCTGTAGGCAGGACAGGTTACAAAGATTGTGGGGACCAATTCAAAATAAAAATTCAAAGTCCTTTGTTCACAAATTTCTAAGAATATTAAAATTCTGACAACAGAGCATTATATCAGTGTGAAGTCTTTATGTAACTGCAAAGGTCACACACCTGTGAATAGAATCCAGCATGGAAGCGTGTTAAAAATGCAGAACTTCAGGCCCTACACTGACCTATTGAACCATAATCTGTATATTAATAAGATCTCTAGATGATTCATATGTACATATGGTTTTAGAAGCACTGCTAGACTACAATGATTTTAAGACTATTTCTAGACAGGTCTAAGTAATTACTACTGCTTATGAGAAACCCACTTTGAAATCATATGACTGTTTACAAAATAATTGAAAATTAACATCGTTAACAAATATTCTCCTGTATTCATAAATAACTTTCCAATTAAATGATTTGCAATTTATCCTCTGTTTCTTCTGCCACTCTCACTACATCTAATTGATTGCTCAGCGCCAATAATTTCCTCTCAGAATTTTCTTGTTCTGCAGCACCTCTCAGGAGAGTGTAGTAGTTAAGAATGTTGATTCTGGAGTTAGACTGCCTGGGATTATATGCTGGCTCTACCTCTTACCAGCTTTTTTGTCTTGGGTATTTACCTACTTAATTTATCTGTTTAAGTTCTCCCTTCTATTAAATAGAGAGAATAATAACTCGTAGCATTATTGTGAAGATTAAATGAGTTTTTATATGTAAACAGTTTCTGACACATAGTAAACACTTATAAGTAGTGGATAATATTATCTGTCAATTCCCAACACTTTTATAATTCAGGCCCTCATAATCAGTTTCCTGAGATCTTGCAACATATACTGTTCTCAATGCCACACGGTAATTAGGATTAAGTTTAGGAAGCAAAGTTAGCCATGCTGATGCAGTATAGGAATATCGAAAAAGATTCTTTCTGAACAAAGTATAATGAGAACCAAGTAATGGTCCCAGTGATGAAATCAACATATAGGGATTGAATCCAAGTATAATACCTTCAGCTGAGCCTAAGCTGGCCTTAAGATTCAAGGTGAGGAAGGTATAGACCAGGAATCAAAAGTGAGAACCATTTGGCCAAATCTAGCTTATTGCTTCTTTTTATGAATTAATTTTTTATGAAATGTGGCCATGCCTATTTTTTTTTATTGTCAGTGGCTGATTTCGAAACACAATGGTAGAGTTGAGTAGTTGTGACAGATACCATAAGGCTCACAAAACCTACAATATTTAGTATCTGGAGCTTTACATAAACAAACTAAAATTTACTGGTCCCTGTGTATTACAGAATGGAGGGCATGATTAGTAGGGTTTTGAGGCAAAACTTGACCAAAAAGAATCTTCCAAACTAGGACTGTGAAGAATAAAGTTGGAAAGAAATCCAAGTTATCTGGCTGAGAATCAGGCCCTAGATTGTGAGTGGGCATGGGGCCAGAAACAGGATATTCAGGGAGTTTACTGTTTATCTTAATTGGTAAATCATTTGGGCACTCAACCGTCATTAAAGAAATTGCTGAAAGTACTTCAAAACACAATTTCTTGTGAGGTGAGTTCTATGAGCAGTCTGAATGGTTCTGTTGATTCTGGGGAGACACAGAAAGTTGACAGAAGGTTTGTTTTGATACCACCATACTATAAGATAACTCTTTGACATGGTATATAAATTCTTCTTTGGAAAGTCATATAAACTCAGCATTCCAGAGACACCAATGTATACTTACTTGGCTTTGAATATGAAAGTATCGAGATTTGAATTCAGCTTTTGCACATATTTTTTCTATAACCTGCAAATACGTCCCTTGTCCTTCTACATGTAGCAGGTTGCAATTTATCCTATAAAAAGCCAGCTCAAATACCATCTGTTCTGAAGATCCTTTCGCTCGTCTTACTGGCATAATTAGTTATTCCTCTCACTGTAAGTGGAAAAGATTATGTTATAACCCAGGGAGTTAGTGGACACGTGAAGCAGAAATCCAACATAGCAGCAGGGCTTTGTCTAGGAGTGATATCTTCCACATGTAGCAAGCCAGAGTAACAGAGACTCCTCCCAGCATTGGTAGGAACAAAAAGCAGAAACTCACCACTCCTGGGCTTCATCCCAAGAGCAACACCATAACAGGATAAGTTTGTACAGTAGCTGTTCTTCCCTGAGTAGAAATGTTCAAACAGCAGGTAGTCTCCAGAGCGTGTTAGTAGATAAAACCACTTGGCGGTCTTTGCGGTGGTATTGTAAGTTAGTAGATAGTGCCCTCTCTGAATAACATAGAGAAATGCCACTCTGTGAAATAGACATTTAGCAAGAAAGAGTAGAAGAAAAGAATAAATTTGAGAGAGTTTTCATATCACAATAAACCAAATGGAAGTTCAAAGCTTTCAGTCCTCTGTAATCACCATTAAGATCATCACTCCATTCTTGTGAATGGAGATTTCTGATTCAGATCCAGGGCAAACTACTGGGCCTAGGCCCTGATGATGTCCTCTTTACTTGAAAAAGCAAAATGGTGACTTTTTTTTTTCACATGGAGAACCCTTAAGTCACAGTCTCTCATTTCTGTTTTGTTCCATCTCTTTCTTTGGTTTATCTTCTTTTCCATTTGATTTTATTTAGTTGTGTAGTCAAAGGAAAGGATTTTTTTTTTTCTTTCCTTCTTTCCTTTGATTGGGAAGATGTTTCTATTTGATTGGAAAAATTGTTTTGATTCCCGTAGCCCTTTTCTCCATTTGTTAAGGCCAAAATGAATCTAAGATGGAGACCCAGAATATAATGAGCACGGATGAGAGATCTTAAAGGTTTATTCCAGTAAGTATAAAGGAATTCTCACAAATAACATGACTAAGAAGACAATTTTCCAGCTGAGAGATGACAGATCTGAGTTTAAAATAAGCAGGACTCATTTGCCTAGAGTATTCCTTCTAGCCATTAACTTATGAGCTTGAAATAGTAGTTAAAACCTAATGGAGAGTTCATATGCGTTAACACTGGACTTCAATTACTATGAGTAAGAGAGTTTTTAGATAATATAATAGACAAGCTTGACACAGAAAATATACATACGAAACTACATAGGGCACATCTCTTAATTTGCAGTAAAACTAGTTAATAATAAAATAATAAAACATCATAACTATTTGGAAATTTTTACACTTTATTCTACATGAATGGACCAATAAGAAAACCAAAATAAAATTACATATGCCTAAGAAAGAACAGATAACCTGAAAACTACACGTGAACATATTCTGAATTTGTCTGAAATTGTAATAGTGCAAAGCCATAGCTTTACAGATGTATGTTAGTGTTTGCACATCCACATCCACATGTCCACATACTTATGAAAATGAACATACTTGTAAATAAATGAAACACCCAACACAAAATGTCAGGAAAGAAAACCTGCAAAATAAAATTAGAAAAGTAGTTTGAAGACCATAAATATAATTATGAGAATAGCTAACATGTATGAAAATTAGTTGGGGCAATGATGAAGGGAAATTCTACAAGTCTAATCAAGTGAAAGATAAAGTAGTTAATTTAGAAACAACAGAGACATGACTATACATATAGAAGCAGATGATACCCTGGATATAAATTGATTGCTTTATCAAATTAAACAAATTCAAATATATCAATGAAAATGAAAAAGTTATTAATTAATATCTAATTAAACTAATCCAAGAAGAAAACATATACAAACAAATAAGTATGAAACAAAAAGTTAATGTTATCAAAGAAATGCCTCCACAAAAACCACTGTGTGCCAAGGGGTTTACAGGTTGTTTATTAAAAATTCCTCAATGACAGGTAATTCTTCTTCTAAGGAAATTTCTAAGGAAAGGAGATATATCTAAGAAATAAAGACAATTATGCACAAGACATCTATCACATTGTTATTTATTATAGATAATTTGGAAATCTTATCGTCTATTACAAATCAAAGCCAACGAGATCTGGAGAAAAGCCTTAACTTTTCTCCTCATACCTAACATGCAACCCATCAGGAAATCATATTGGCTCTATCTTCAAAATATATCCCAAATAATCAAACCATCTATATCTACCACTTAAATCTCTTGGCTCTGAGCTACCATTTTCTCTTGGCTGAATCCTGAAGGGGGCTCTATCTGACTCCCTGCTTATTCTTTTGATTCTGCTGCCCCCAGATAGTCTCTATAGAGCAGCCAAGGAAATCCTGTTAAAATACATATTTAATCATATAATTTTTACGGTCAAAATAATCCAATTACTTTCATACAAATTCAAAGTAAAATGCAAAAAAACACTATGGTTTATAAAATCTGGGTCCCTATTGCCTTCTTTATCTGAGCTGTAACTATCTTCTCCTTACTCTCTGAGTTCCTTCAGCCATTCTGACTATGGTACTTCCTGAGCTTGCCAGGCACCTGCCTCAGAACTTTTATTTGCACTTGCTGTTCCTTCTGCATGAAAATTTCTTCCCTCATATAACTAGACACCTTTATCCCTTACTTCATTCAACCCTCCCTTCAAACATTATCACTTCATTAAAAAGCATCACTGATGAACCTTGCTAAAATATAGAATATTCATCATTCTCTATCACTTAATTCCACTTTATTTCTTCATAGTGCTTATATATTCATTGATTGATTATCTGTCTCTCCTCCCATTACAAAAGAAATTCCATGGCAGCAGAGGTATATTTTTGTCCTTGTATGCAGTGTCTAGATGAGTACAAGAAATATAAGAGGAACTCAATAAATGTTTTTGAATTAAAAAAAATGAATAGCGTTATATGAAATGTGAAGTAAATTATGGATTTACCTACATAGTTGTGTTTTATTTATTCATTAAAATAGACATTAAGAGCATGAAGGTTTTCATATTTGAATTTAAATATGAAATTCAATCCACAAATTTGTACACAGAATATTGTGTCAACAATCTGCAAATTACACATCAAAAAGTAGAAAGTAATAACACAAAAGTCCCTATTAAGACTTTCTCAGATTGGTATTTGTTATTTGGTATAACTCTCTTTATATTTTCCTTCATATTTAAATTCCATTGTATTTTTTTATTAGACAAATATTTTAAAAGTTGAGCACCTATTGTGTGTACTCTACTAGGCTGGGACCAGTGGATATGAAGTTAAATGGGTGTTCTAATTTTAACTAGGATAATACGTGAATAAATCAATAATTGTAATCAGTCTAATGATAAAGGTAATGTGAGCAATATGTGTGCTACTTAATTTCTTAAAGCCTTATTTTCCTCACTTGTAAAATAGAGCTAATAATACATCTTCATAATTCTGTGCTAATATTACATGAATTAAGGTGAGTAAAAGATGACACAACTCACTAATAGTAAACTCAGTCATTTTTACTGTTATTTTTATCAGTATAATATACAAGGAGGAGTGATTATTTTTTGAGCAGTATCAGAGAAGACATCATGAAGTAGTACACAGTGGATTGAGCTTAAAAAGAATAGTATTTGACAGTATAGCCAATAGTACAAGCTAAGATATGTCATGGTAATAAAAACTCTCTCAAATCACAGTGGCTCAAGATAATGAAACCTAATTTCTTATACAGTCTGCATTTCTAACGTAGGTGAGCAATGGGGAGAGACTGTCTCTGGTCATCATAATCCCTCAGGGATACAGAGGACAAAGGCCTCCTCTTGACCTATGCTTGACCTGTGCAGCAGTAGGAGTAGTATGTGTTGAATCACTCACTGTCTCTGAAATTTTCTGGGCAGAAGTGACACATTTCACTTCCACTTACATTTCAACAGCCAAGTAAAGCTACATGGCTAATTCTAACTTCAAATTGCTGTCAAACAATCTTACCCTGCACATAAAAGTTAAAGAGCTGGAAATATTTGGTGAAAGCACTAATGGTTGTAATATATAGAGTGATAAGGAGAGTTGGTGAATTTGTTTCATCATTAGAATAATTTGGATAATGATGATATAGTGTTAGGCAGTGACTTTTTTCTCTATCTTTGGACAAAAACAAGATGAGGGTATCTCATTTCCAGTAATATGGCAGAACAGACACCATAAATTATCCTATTCCAAAAGTACAAGAAAATGTTGAATATAATCTAAAAAATATAATTTAAAATGCATGTCTGAGTTGACAATAAAGTCAGAGTAATCCTTAGAGGCAGAAAACAACACGAAAGTATAAATACACAATAAGAAGTGAAATAAAGTCCATAGCTCCCCTGGGAAAAGTTATACAGCCTTATATATAGAGCTTTGATTTTAATAACACATGTTCTCGGAGCCCACACAAAGTGAAAGATCAAATCAGGGATCGAATAGAAAGCAAGAATTCAAGTTTAACAATCGTAGTGAAAGAGTGAAACTGGAAAAAGAAATAAAACAAAAAAGTAATCATTTTCAAAGGTAGGATGTTTGAAAACTTGTCCATTTTAGCTTTGGATTTCAGAATTCTTAACTATATAAGCTGCTGCTCATGTGGTTTCATGGTCCAAGTTCACAAACCTGTATCGTCGGACAACCCCAGGTGAAAGGATAAAGTTTAAAGTACCCCGTGAAGTGATTACATATTGTCACTGTTCTAGGCACCAAGCAGAAACAAACACAAATACTCAGAAGAAACAAAACTTCAGTCTTGGTCACAAGAATTTCCCACAAATACAATTGTTTTCAAACATGAATTCTCACTAAAAATAATCATGAAGCAAATGAGGCAGCAGGCAATATAAATGATAGTTGATATAATATGGAGCCAGATCAAATAAAAAAGATTTTCGATATGGAAATGATCATCTATAGACTGGAAAATGTATTTAATGTGTTAAGAAAATAAAAGAGGGAATTTAAAATATGGAAAGGAAACAGCTAAAAATTGATTATTCACAGTTGAAAAAGTCTAAATATAAATTTTAGAAATAAAAATAATATAATCATTAGAATTTAAAGCTTTAAGGCTCTAAAAAAATTCTGGTAAAATGCACTTAATGTAAAATTTACCATTTCAACCAATTTTAGGTGCCCCTTCCAGTGATATTAAGTACCTTTACAGTGTTGTGCAACCAACACCACTATCTAGTTCTAGATGCTTTTTTTCATCATCTTGAAAGGAAATCCTGTTCCCATTAAGCAAGGAGGTGTTCCTTGTTCTTTCTATTTTTATTTTTAAAATTTTTAAAATTATTTTTATTTTTATTTTTTTAGGCGGGGCAACCTTTGGTTGATCTCACATATTGCAATGACCTTCTCAGTTTACAATCTTTTATTTTTTAATTTTTTATGCACCTGGTCTTCCTAGATGGTCTGCCATGCAAGTACTAACCAGGCCCAACCCTGGTTAGCTTCCGAGATCAGACAGGATCAGGCTTGTTCGGGGTAGTAGCATGGCCATAGACTATATTTATCTTTTTAAAAAATTTGAGAAATATTGTTTATAATTCTTTTCTAAGTGTTTGGTAGGATTGATTAGAAAAGTCATCTGGACATAAATTCTCCTTTGTTGAAAGGTGTTTGGTTACTGATTCAGTGTCTTTGCTTGTTATAGTTATATTCAGATATTTAATTTCTTTTTGGGGCAGTTTTGTCAGTTTGTGTACTTCTAAAAATTTGTGCATTTCATCCAGGTTATCCAGTTTATTGGCATATAATTGTTTATAGTATTCTTTATATTTCTTTGTTAATCTGGAAAAGATTTGTCAATTTTGGTAATCTTTTCAAAGAATCAATTTTTGTTTTCATTGATTTTTCTCCATTGTTTTCCTATTCTTTTTCTTAATTTACTAGCACACTAATTTTTACTTTTCCTTCCTTCTTCAGCTTCAATTTTTCGCTCACATTTCTTTTTCATTTGCCTCAAGTTATTTTCTAATTTTCCTTGAAATTTAATGTTGACCAGTTGGTATTTTATGAGCATGTTGTTTAATTTCTACATATTTGTGGACTTTTAGATTTTCTACTACTATCGATTCCTAGTTTTATTGCACTGTTATCAGAAAAGATATCTTGTATGATTTCAGGCTTCTTAACTTTATTGAGATTTGTTTGTGGCCTAATATGTGGCCTATCCTGGAGAATGTCCTGTGTGCACTTGGACTGTGTATTATGCTGTCGCTGGGTAAAATGTTCTGCATATGTCTGTTAGGTTCAACTGGACTATAGAGTTGTCCAAGACCTCTGCTTCTTTATTGATTTTCTGTCTGCTTATTGTAACTATGATTGAAAGTGAGGAATGGACATCACTATTCTTAATGAGCTGCTCTCTATTTCTCCTTTTAATTCTGTAAATATTTGCTTCATGTATTTGGGAGCTCTGATGATACATATCCTTATATAATGTACATCATTATATAATGTCCTTTGTCTCTTGTGAACAGTTTTTTCTTAAAATTTAATTTTTCTGATATAAGTATGACCACTTCAACTTTATTTCAGTGGCTATGTACATGGAATATATTTTGCCATCCTTTCACTTTCAACCTATGTGTGTCTTTGGAGCTAAAGTGAATTTCTTGTAAACAGCATATAGTTGAATCATGTTTTTTTTTTTTTTCTTAATACATTCTGCTAGTATCTGCCCTTAAATTGTACTGTTTAATCAATTTACTCTCAAATAATTACTGATGTAGAATTTACTCTGTCATTCTGCTATGTTTTTTCTGTCTTTTTTTCTCTTTTTTCTTCAATTTTTCTGTTACGGTTTTATTATTTGCTTAATTATTTTTTATAATATACTATTTTGTTTCCCTTTTCACTTCCTTTAATGGATTTTTTTTAGTTATTTTGTTAGCAATTATCCAGGAGATTGCAATTAACATGATGATAGTTTGAATTAATATAAACTTAATTTCAGTAGTATATAAAAACTCTGCTCTTATGCAGGTCTTTCCCCCCTTTATGTTGTTATTTTTGTTATGCATTATGTAACCATTAATGTAGATTTATTATAGTTTTGTGCATTGTCTTTTAAAACACATAGAGATAAAGAAGATGCGACCCAAAATGCAAAAACACTGGCTTTTATATTTATTTATGTAGTTACCTCTACCAGAATTATTTCATCGTATGGCATTGAGTTACTGTCCAATATCCTTTTATTTCAGCCTGAAGGTCTCCCTTTAATCTTTGTTGTAGGATAGGTCTACTAGTGACAGAATCCCTCATTTTTTGTTTATATGGGGATATCTTAATTTCTCCTCATTCTTGTGGATGGTTTTCCTGAACATAGAATTCATGGATGACAGCTTTTGCCTCTTTTAGCACTTTAAGTATACCATCACACATCCTTCTGGAATCCATGGTTTCTGTTGACAAATAAACTTTGAAGTGTACAACATGGCACTTTGATACATTTATATATTGCAATATAATTGTCATTGCAGTGTTAGCTAACACTTCTATAACATCGCAGAATTAACATTTTTTTCCTGTGGTAGAAATAATTAAGATTCAGTTTCTTAGCAAATTTGGTGTTTATAAATATTGTCTAAAATCACTATATTGTGCATTAGATCTCCAGGACTCATTTTTCTGCTAATTGCAAGTTTGTACTCTTGAATAGTATCTACCCTATTGCTTAACCCCCAGACCCTGGTAACCCCCATTTTATCTTCTGTTTTTATGAGTTCTGCTTTTTTAGATTCTACATATAAATAATATCATAAAGTATTTGATTTCTTTGTTTGACATTTTACTTAGCATAATGTCCTCAAGGTCCATCCACGTTGTTGCAAATGGCAGGATATCCTTCTTTTTCATGATTTAATGAGTCTAGAGTTGCTGTTTTGCAAGGTGAATAGAATTCTGGAGACTGATTGCACAATAATGTGAATGCACTTAACAACATTAAACTGTACACTAAAAATGATAAAAATAGTTTAAAAATCAGCTACAGATGAATTGTTAGAGTCTCCTCAAGTCTTCTGAGCATGTGACTTACCTTGGGCATTAGTATAATTAAGCATACATGGGAACTTTTCAAAGCTCATATTCCTTAAAGTTATCACAATCCACTGCTTTTTCACCCAGACTTTCAGTATATGTAATGTTTGACTCAACTGTTATATTTTTCCCCAGGTGGAAGTGAATTGTTCATTTGCCTTTCAATATTTTCATGGAATTTCCTCAGAATTACTGACTTTCTACCCTGATATAGTTTATAGATAGTGAAAATAAAGACAAATTCTTTCTGTTAGTTCTTTAGCGGGGCTCAAACTAGTAAACAAACAAGCAAAAAAGGACAACCATAATTTCTTAAGAACAAATCTGCTCTGCTACTTCTGGAACCAGGACCCTACAGAGGACCACCAATGAACTGGATAGGGTAAATTAGATAGGGTAAGTTAAAATGCTACATATCTTTCCTACTATGTTTAGGTCACCTTTTTATTAAGATTTCACTTGGTTGCTGTCAACTTTTGAGTTCTGATAAATCTGATTTTGACAATTTTGCAAGAAAAAAAAA
>NW_011888784.1:19440723-19447849 GCF_000151845.1 Pteropus vampyrus | reverse complement strand
ATGCTGTATTTTTATTTCTCTTGTTCATATATGAGTATCCTGAATATTTCCTAACCAGCTATTAACATAAGAATCCTGTGGGTGTGGTTGTTCAGGTGACTTTTTCAATTTCTTAATTTCTTCTGCTATTGATATAATGAGAAGTAACTTTTGAAATATAAACCTCTCATATGTAGAATGTAAAGAGTGGCTTCCATTTTTCTGACCAAATTTGGATAGAACTACTTTGAAAAATATTTTTTAGTATTCAGTAAAAGTTAAGATGAACATATCTATAATATTATGATTTTATTCCTATGCATTATTAACCCATAAAATTTCATACTTGTTTGTAACAGATATATGTTCAAGAATGTCTATCACAGCAATGTTTATAATGGTTAAAATATGAAGACATCAATATGCAGAGACCATCTTTGGTCCATTTATATAACAATAAATTATTGTTTTCTACTACAAAGAAAAACAATGTGAAGACATGCCCCGAAGTTTATTAGATTAGATAAATTGAGAGTCACTATGAAATACTATTTCACAATGAATAAAACACAGTGAAAAGCAACAACATGAAAACATCTTAAAGATATAATTTTGCATAAAAGAAGCAAGACACAGCTAAACACATCATGTATAATTTCAATTACATATAATTCAAAAATAATAATGTTAGACTATATTATTTAGATAGGCATATTTAAAAATCATTAAGATGTGATTGTCATTAGCATATTAGTTACTACTGGAGGAGAGAGAGAATAATGATTGGACAGATAAGAGGCATTTGGGGTGCTTATTATGTTCTATGTTATTGTCCTGGTTTAGGAGACTGTTGTGTTTAACATTTCTGTAATATATCAAAGTAGAATATTGAAAGTATTGGATATATGAACCTAGAATTCAGCAAAGTCTAGCCTAGGATATAAATTAGGAAGTCTTTAGTGTATAGACATAATATAAAACATAAATCTAGATGAGCAATATAACAATGTGTGTTTAGGAAATGGTTTCTCTTGGATTGAATTGTGTCCTCAACATAAAATTTATGTGTTGAAGATTTAACTCCTAGTACATAAGAATGTGATCTTATTTGGAAATAGGGTCAGTGCAGATGTAATTAATTAAAATGAGCTCATACAAGAGTAAGAGGGCCCTTAATCCAATATGACATGTGTCCTTATGAGAAGGGGACATTTAGATAGAGATTTGATACAAGAAGACTGCCATGTGAAGATAAAGGCAGAGATAAGGTGATGTGTCTATAAGCTGAGGGATGCTTGATTGCCAGCAAACCACCAGAAGCTAGGACAGAGGCATGGGACAGTTTTCTTTCATAGCCCTTAGAAGGAAACAAGCCTGCCAATAACCTGATTTAGAACTTCTAGGCTTCAGAATTGTTAGGAAATAAATTTCTGTTATTTAAGCCACCAAGTTTATGGCATTTTATTGTAGCTGCTCTAGTAAATTAATACATGGTTCAAGGCCAAGTCTCAAAATTAAGAGGTTGAAAAATTAGAATGAACCTAAAAGGAGGACAATGTGATAGGATGAAACCTATAGAAGAAGAGACCCTGGATCCAATTAATTAGTTTGTGGAAGGAAGGACCAGTCAAGTGTATCAAGATCATATGAGAACTGAGAATTAATCCTTGGATTTAACAAATTTAAGGCACTAGTGATATGATAAGATAAGTTTTGAAGTGGCTGAAGGCAAACAGTCATTGAAAGACATTTAAGATAGCATAAGAGAAGACTTTTGGACATTGTCAATTCTCATGAGTTTTAGAGGAGCAGAAACATGATGGAGTAACTGCGGATTAAATTGGGATTGGAAGTGATTTCGTAACATGGAAGAAAAAAAGCCTGTTTGTTTGTGTGCGTGTGTCTATGAATGATCTAATAGGGAAGGATAAATTGAATTTTTAGAGAACGTCTGGACTCTAGTCATTGAAAAGGCCAGAAGAGATCGTGTTTAGTACAGAACCTGGGGAAGCTGCCTTCAGGAATAGGGACAATTTATTCATAAAGAGAAAAGGGACAGCAGAAATCAGGCATTCAAAGCATGTAGGAGTGCAAATATAATGGAAGCTAGTGGAAATTCTCCTTAGATTTAATCTTTTTTTTTTTTTTTTTTTAAAGTTAAATAGGATCTAAGTTTTCTGGAATGAATGAGATGGTATCAAAATTTCAAGAGATAGGGAAAGATGTGACATTACAATGAAGAGAGTAAATAAATTACATAAATATAAAATGAAAGTTCAGTAACATCAAGGGTCCATTTGAAATTAGTGGTCATATATTTATTGTGAAGACATTTAGTGTAATTATTAGTTTTCTCACCAGCCATATTCGGCGGTTTATTCAGCTGGCCTTTCCATGAGGGCCAGGTGGAGAGAATAAGATACCAGAGCAGCAGTCATTGGCATCTTGTAGTGGCTGTAGTGAGATGGAAACAGCTGGGAAACCAATTTAGAATATATTTTCAGAAACCTCTGATTTTCCAACAGTGGTATTAGTAGAATTCTTTTAGTAAGAGTCTTCTCAGAAAAAAAAAAAAATCTTTTTCATTATTTTTTAAATTATTATGGCAGATTTATAATGAAGAAATCACCATATAATAAGGCATATCTGTTTAAATAATGATTAAAATGTTAGAAAGATATTATAAATCTACATTATAGCAATAACAAAAATAGTGACTATCAATTGTACTGCAGATTACTGATAATGCGATTTACACATATATTCTTTCATTTATATATATATATAAAATATATAGATATATATAACATATATATATGTTCTCTGTGAGGTATTAGTATCTTTATGTTACTTATAAGGAAACAGTTTCAGAAAGATTAATTTGAGTGATTTGTGACTGCATATCTGCATATCACTGCATATCTCAATTGCTGCCTGATTATTAAAATTTCAAAGTGTCTATAGCAGTTTCTGAAAAACAGTTTGTTTCTTGCTCGATTACTTGCTTTCGTAGCATGTAAATTAACCCCAGAAAAATATGGCGTTAGCAAATTCTACCTATCTAAAGAAGAGAAAAAAAAAAGTTATTTGGAGACATTTACCTTAAGGGAATGATCATGAATGATAACAAAAATGAGAGTACATGATACACTTGTGAAGCTTAGGTCAGAACCAAATATCACAACAGTTAGGCTGAATTTATTCTTTTCTTTCTTTGTTAAAATTGATTAGAGTTCACTTTTTACTTGCATATTACTATATTACATAAGTCACAGTTTAGTCAGGAAACTACATATTTTGATAGACAAGATTTAATACAGGGAATTAGAATCTTGCAAAACCTTTGGAAGGGCTGAGTGAATGAAGGTCAGAAAGAATCACTGCTGGCTTTGGGGAAATCAGAAAACGCAAACTGTCTATGAACTCAGCTGCCAAACTGAGGAAGATGATTTGAAGACAGCCAAGGGGGCCTCAGCAATTTACGTTGACTGCCTGGTTACTATATATCAGCCATTGCTGGAAGAGAAAAATGACTTCTGCTTCCTTCCTACCTAATTTCATACAACTATATGCCAATTATCAAAATATAAGCTAGAATTCTGCTGACAAATACCTGGAAAGTGTAGCTTTTAGGATTCTAAAGCTTATGTCACAAAGGAGAGTTTTAAATAATGAGGATAGTGATAAATATCAGCAAACAATATGTGATTTTTTTTCTCCTCTTAAAATTCCTGGTATCTAGGAAATACTTCAATGTATTTACATTTAAAATTTTAGAAATAACAGAAGCAAAAATATGTATCCCTCTAACAGAATGATAGATAATAGATGCTTTGTTATATTCTTTCTTCCCTGGTCTAACAGTCATAAATATGAAGCTGTATATCTCACATTCCCCCTCCTCCCCTCAAAAAAAGAGAGACCCAAAGTCCCATGAGTTACTGTATCCATCTCTGTGTAATGGTTGCTACATTTCTTGTTTCAGTCACAAACTACCTTTATAGTCTATAATAAAAGAAAAAATTGGAAATCTAAATAAAAATACTATATATATACCTCATACAAAACAATGTGGGAAGAAAAGAATAAAATGTAAAATTAGTTAATATGTACAGATATAATAGCAATCCAGGAGTTGGTTCTCAAAGGTAAAATAGTTATTTGTAGAAGAAGGCTTTCCTTTGCTTCAAAAAAACAGTGCCTGCATATTGCATCCTGGTTGGTGATAGACGCTTTGAGTATCTCTAAATCTTCTGCTTCACAGAGTCCAACTGGCTGAACATATTGGCTCAAGGCTCAAGCTGATCCTCACTCAAATCCTGTGGCTTGGGGCTACTTAGTAAATGGTCAGGAGTGGCATGCTCAAATACGATACTTATTTGCAGAATCCCAAGAGGTCCAATAAGTCTTGTCACTTTTTTTTAATGGTACAGGGATTAGAGTACAGTAATTTGTCTTTCATTTGGAAGGACATTTTGATAATTCTTAGATGATTAAAAACTATTAAGGTGTCATGGTTCTGAATTCAGAAATTTTATAAAGACAGCATGTTTCTTACCAAGTCATTTAGGGTATTTGCTACTTCTTCCCTGATCCAATCAGCATGATAAACTTTGATATGGTAGACTAGAGACATCTTGTTTATCAATATTCCTGCATTTTATTGTTTCTTCTTTTGGTATATACTCTTGAAATCCATTCTTACACCTATTCTCCAAATCTCACTTGATATAAACTGACAAAATTATTATAATTATTTGGGCTTATAAGTTCTCTCTTTTCAGAGCAAGCTGGAGGGAAACTTAGTTCTTTAGAATGAACCAGAATTTGACTTTTGTTATAAGCATGTAGGCACTGAAATTTGGTGGAGATGGGACTTGAGGAGAATCAGCAATCTTTTTAAAGAAGCTATTTGGCTCTTTATATAGTCTTCCAAGAGAGGAGACTAATCTCGGACCCATGAGAAGGCACTGACTTAAATGGCAGGGAAGGCAGTTAAATTTTTTGGTTCAAGGTATTCATAATCATGAGAATTCACCAAATATCACCATTCCAAATTTTTATGTCACATTTTCTTTCACTCATTGCTTTATGTTTTGTATAAGAGCCCTGCAGAGTCTGTGAATGACTCTGTAAACATCAACTAATTGTAATTTTGGACCCTGAATGGTTTACTTTTGTCTTATATTTAACATTAACCCTGAGGTCCAGGGAATTAGAGATTCTTTAAAAACAGTAATATAATCTTGTTGGTTTTTTGTTCTTGCCTTGAACCCCAAATTTAAAGCCCTGGATTTGTAAAATATTTTTGTAAGCTAACCATGGAGTGAGAAGTCGTTATCTCACAGTAGTTATAGGCCTTATTTCCACTGTTAAGTTCTATTGTTATAATCATTATTGTCTACCAAAGCCATACTTCGAAGAAACTTTTCTTTCCAGGCAATGAAAGGCATTTTGGAGTCTACTAGCATTTCATTTATCTTAGCAACAGTGTCATTATTGTTTTCAGATAAAACTGGGTCAGATAACCAATTTTAGTTTCCCACCTCCGAGCTATTTATGTTGCAAGATTCTGCATTGGTCAAGGGTTTGGTTAGAAAAAAACAAATCCCTCTAGGTTTCTCAGAGGGAACAGAGTTAATACTGGGAATTAGATGCTTATTTCTGAAGAGGTAGCCCAGTACAGGCCAGGAAGAAGCACTTCTGGATTTAATGCAATTATGAGGTACAAGAGTTGCAAGAAATCACTTTTTATGATCTCAGACTCCTGGAGTAACAAAGCTCGAGAATCAAAGGAGTTTTCCAGGAAATAGAAGAGAGCTTTATACATGTAGTCTGTTAACTCACTTTCTTGAAGGCTCTAAAGGAAGGAAAATATGTATTCTTCTCATCTGATTTTTGAATCTCAAAACATTACTTTTATTGTTGCAATATAAAGGAGGATCCTCCTGGCAAAAAATTCTGGGAAATACTACAGTTTTTAGGTTTACAGACTGTGACACAGGGGAATAGTTTAGGTAGCTGATAATGGCAATGCATATATAAAATCTATATAACTACTTTTAGCAAAGCCTAGCATCAGTGTCATTTATATCAGTATTTTTTCATATATCATCTGAGAACTAGTGAGCTTGAAATGACAGTCCTGTCAAGTAATCATCCTGAAGTATCTCTTATATTGACCCACTTTTCTCCATCCCACTTTGTGATTCTAAATCTGTCCAACATCATCTTTCCTTTGGTTTTCTACAATAGCCTCCTAAATTGTTCTCTTTACTTCATCATTTTGCCCCCAATCTAGTCTCACTAAATTCAGAACAATGTTTTAAATCGCAAAGCAGATTATGCCACTTTGTTATTCAAAATGTTCAATTTCTCCCTAATGTTCTTAGGCTAAAGTAAAAATTTGTAAACATAGTCTACTAAATTTCATTATTTAGACTTTCTACTTTTCCCCAGACCTATGATCACCCCAACTGATAATGCTCTTCAGACTTCATAATTTGCCATTCATAGCTACATGTAAAATTCAGGTTACTCGATCAGCTTTCTTCTTCCATAACATCATCCCTAATTTACTCTGCATTTCCTCCTCCGCTGATTATTCTCCATCTCTAACCAACTCTTTGAACATGCTTAAATTCTCGTCAGAATATTTTTTTTCAACATTTGGACTCAGCTACAATCTAACTTTCCCCTGTGCCTGCCAGTTTCTCCTGCAGAGGACATCATTCATTCATTCCCACTCCATTTACCATATTGTCATAGATGCAATCTGCACTTTCTTAATAATCATTTCTACTTCCTGCATATTGCTGTTTAGTTCATGCAAAAACTCTCCTATCTTTGAACTCCTGCCTCATTCATCCTTTCATATTGTCATCTGCTGAGGCCCTTGGGCACATGGATCACAGAACTTCAAATCCTGGCAGTCTCTATAATGACTTCAAAGAACACATGGCTAGCCCACTGGATACCTTCTTCTCATAGGTGTTTGACTTCCTGGATTCCAGTTCTCTCAGCTTCTACGCTATGTTATATAGTCATTCCCATGGCCAGAGCTAGATTTTATTATCATTCATGTTCTATTACCTCTAATATAATAAACTCCAAAATACTAATCTCTGAAAATAGTCTCCGTTCTTTT
>NW_011888784.1:19427990-19440298 GCF_000151845.1 Pteropus vampyrus | reverse complement strand
TAATTTTATTTGTTCTTGCTCATCTTCTTGTCATTTCTCATAATATCTCTTCCAAATAGTCACTATTATACTCAATCATCTTACCTAACCCATCCCATTTTTCAGTTATTAAAATATCATGCCTCTTTTTCTACAGAGAACGTTTAGGCTATCAGGTATGAAAGCACATGGGTGCCTCACAACTGTGCCCCACAGATATGTGTTTCAGTGTATATCTATAGTTATTTTTAACCCCTTAATGAATGGAAGAGATGATTCCTTTGCCTTTAAAGATTAATTCTCAGCCATGGTTTTAAATACCATTTTATTCATTTTTCCTAAGTAATTTGCTCCAAAGTGTATCTCTTTCGTTTTTAATGACTCTATTCTCTAAAATTATTCTCTAGAGCCCATGTCACCCTCTAGGTTCTTTGTTACGTTTTTTTTTTCTTTCTGTCTTATACATTCAGGCTTTTTGGAAAAAAAAAAAACTTTCATAATATCTTAAACCTCTTATCACTCTGAAACATAGAAATTTGGATTCCATCATCATTATTAGATATTTTATACCTCAATTTCAAAAGACTTACTTAAAATTGTTTTTAAAAAAGCCATTTTCTATTCTCATGTAATTTGAGCTCTTTTAGCAGTGTTCGTGGTGATCAAATACTCATCATTTTTTTTCTATTTGACTTTATGTACAAATTCTGTAGTTTTTTTTTTTCCTTTTCTTATGGTTCTTTCTTAACTTCTTCTATAGATTCTTTTTTTTCCCAGCCCCCCAAATATCAGAGTTTCCCAATGTTTCACCATCAAGCTATTTCTTACCAGCATTCCTGCATACCCTTTCTGAGTGATTTTATCTTTTCTCATGGTTTTAATTAGTACCAAATGCTGATGACTTTCAAATATGTATCTTCAGTCCAGACTTCTTTTCTGAGCTTCAGGTTTACAAGTTCAATTATTTACTGCCCCACTTATACTTTAAATCAATATATCCTAAGCTGAACTTATTTTACATTACTCAAACATAATTTCTCTGGTGTTCGCATCTTTTTGAATAGTGCACTATCCATAAAACTTCCAAGCCCTGAACTCTACACATTATTCTTGATTCTTTTATTTGCCTTATTATTGATTCTACTTTCATGTATTTCTTGGTTTTGTTTCCTTCTCCAACACCTATGTTACTTTCTTATTTAAGATTTTATCATTTGTTGTGAATTTCTGTAATAATGTCCTTTTACTATCCGTTTCTTCAAGCTTGTCTAATGCTTATCTATTTTCTACAGTTACCAGAATTTATTTTCTTGAATACAAATCTCATGGTGTCATTTTCTTACTTCAAATCTTTTATTGGTTCTCAAGAGCTACAAATCAACATCTATGTCTTCTAGAATGAAATAAACAGCTCTCCATTAACTGGGCCCTACTTCCCAAGTTTTATCTCTTGACATATCTACTTTCACTTTACCAGTAATTCACTTGGAATTGTATATACTCTTTCGTGACTTAAGGATTTTGCACATGTGTAGTCATATGTCTGGAACATCTTAACTACTCCAATAATACCTTGTGTTTTTATCTCTGATTGCACATTTTTTAAAAATTATCTATTTATTTGCAAGTTTTTTATCATCAGATTCTAAACACTTTGAGAAAAAAAATTTTTTCAAATACTTGTACTGTGTTTAGAACAGAGTAGTATTACAAAAAACATAAATTTATTGAATAAATAAATTTAATAAAAAATTAAATGAACAAACCCAAGATATAAGATTTTACTGCAGTCTTGTAAACAAGAGCTGGTCCATTCTTTGCTTTTGTTATCAAGTCGATAGCTCTATTGAAATGCTTTATTATGTGGCATTGCTTTGTATTTGAAGGACCATATCTGAGCTTTGGCATGCTTTTAGTTACACAAAAATATGTTGAATATTCAATAACAAAAATGAGTTCTTCAGGATCAACTTGCACATATTATATAACTTACCCTCTTTGATATAGATGAATTAGTAAAACTAAATTATTCATGAATTGCTAGCTAATCCTGTGCTCAGTTTATAGTATATAATTAGGTTGTAGTGAGTTTTTTGAAGAAACTGGGAATTTATCAGTTTACATAATATTGTCTGATCGCAGTAAGTTTAAAAGCCCATTTGAGCTTCCTATTGTTGTTAAGGATAAAAATGAGGCTACGGTAGATATATAAAGTGTTTCTTATGCTACTTATCCTCTTTTGTCTGGTGATTTATAGATGATCAGGAGTCATAATATATCTCCTCTCAATGGATCTGGAGCTGTATCTCAGTGGATTTATGATTTATGATACTGATTACTTAATATTTCTATTTCACTATAGCATCCAAATAATTACATTGACTTAATTTGTATTATTTGCTTGAGAATATAATATCCTGTGTCTGTGACATAACAGATGTCATGTACCCGCCTTCTTTAGTGGGAACCAAGGATTTACTTTTTCAAATATTAATGTACATAAACTGTATTATGTTAGGTTTTATGCCCCAAGTCAAATGTATCTGTGTGTTTATCAGATTTCAAATTTGGTTAAATTTTATGAAATATTTTAGAGAAAATTACTCTAAAAAGAGAAGGAAAGCTAAAAAATACAGCAAAAGCTGAGCTGTTTCATTCTTTCTTCCCAAGAACTGCGGAAGAGTTTAATCTTGGAAACTCTAAATACCCTTACTGATAGCATGCCATTTATCACACCTAAACAAAGTCCTGGGTCCCACAGTTTAACTGAATCCCATTTTAATAACACAACGAAGAGATGTTTTCTCCCTTAGTGCACACACCAAATTTGTTATTGATTTTTTCCTGCTGATCTTATAGGCACTGTTCTCACTTTGTGTGTCCCTTTGTTTCTCCAGTTTTCTGCAGACCACATGGGTGAGACATTCACAATAGAGATTAGGTCATTCTTTTGTTTAGTTGTTCTTACTTTGGGCTAATAGGATCTTTTTGCACTTTATATATTCAGTAACTTTTATGCTAAACTCAGACAACCAGAAAGACTACCTTCCTTACTCGCCTCAGCGTCAGCCCCCTGTGGCTCAAACTACATTTACCATTTCAGGTGCTTCTCCTCAAGTAGTGAACTTTTACTGAGTGTTTCCATTGCTTTTTACCTTATTCACTTAAATAAATTTAATAATTCTCATTTTACATGGTCTCATTTTCATTAAAGAGATATTTCATTCATAAGGTTCTTAAAGATGTCTTTTTATATCAACTTGATCATGTTGTCCAATTCATGATTAAAAGACTGTCATGATAAGGAACCAGAAAACTCCTAAAATAGCTTTTATTTTTCATCTTTAGGCAGGAACAACTGTGGGTCACTCCTTTTTTTTTATAGTCAGTTGAATTCCTCCCCTCTTAATGCTGAGAACTACGTATATAGTTCTAAAAGCGTGCAATAGTTTTGGTCAATTTTCAGCACTAAGATTATGTGTATGTCAAATCTTTATACACCTCTGATAGTTGGGTTCTCAAATCTATGTGGAATTATAGAATTCATTGTGAATAAAAATTTACATTTACCACCTCATAATGGACAAGATTTAGTGGTACTAGTAGTAAAAGGAAACACAACTACAGGACCAGGAGGATTGGAAACCCCATATTTAGTAAAGTTTCATTTCTTCACATTACAAACAGGAAGGTAAGGATTTATAGTCAAACACTTTGAAGAAAAGTATACAAATGGGTGAGGAGGGAAAAGTCACTGTAGAAAGCATTTTAATTGCATGTTCTCTTTTCCCTCTGTAGGATTTCTTAGATTGGATGGCCTCTGTTCCAGAAAGCACTACCATAATCACCTTCACTACTTGAATGATTATTATTAATTCTCTTTTCACTAAACAGAGACCCAAAATTTGCTTCTAGAAAAGTGTTGCAGATCCTTGTCCATTACCTCACCTCTTGTCTCCAATTTGTACATTCAAACAGGCAATCCCATGGTTGTTTACAGGGTAGAGAAGACCTGAAAGAAGTGGCCTGCATATCACACAGGCAGAGTCTACAGTCTAAATTATTAGACACTGTTGCCACCGTCAGCACAAAAATAAATAAAATATGAAGCCAATCCAAGAGGCTTTATATTTTCAAGATATAAAACAGCTTCAAAAACCCTAAGCTGTGTCACTGAGGAACGGTCACTCCAAGTCTAGCTCGAGTATATTTTACATAAAAGACAGTGTAGACAAATGATGAAGCTATTGTCACCTTTAATAGCTTTTAATGTCATATAGTTATCCAGACATGTACTTTTCCAGTTTATTCTCTGCCCTCTTATATTTGTGTTTTTGTCAATCACTCTTTTTCATTTCCTTTGTGTTCACTTTCTGAGAAAGACTGTCACATACATTATGTCCATTAAATATTAGCACCAGCAAATTTTAGGTAAGAATGATTTTTTAGAAAACTGAAGAACGTAGAGGCATAAGAGACTAAATTCTTTGAAAAATTCTCCTGAGTTTTTCTGAGTAATAATTCATATATTGGAACAGTTGTTCTTTCTGTGACCCACAACTAAAATTTTTAGCTAAAGAACTAGAAATTCATCCTGCAAAATTATTTTAAATTGAAATAAAACCTAGGTTATACAAGATTTGTGATAGAAAATCTATCAAATCGCTATAAAATAAAAACTTTTAACTTATTATTTTAATTATATATATTATGTATATATATACATAACATACATATATACACAATATATATGTGTATATGTGTATATATATGTATATATAATGTGTGTGTGTATATATATATATATATATATATATATATATATATATATATACTCAGCAAATATTTATTGAACATCTACTACCTGCTATTTATATTCTAAATGGTAGGGATACAGACATTTTAAAAAGACAAGTTTGCTCACTTCGTGGAGCTTTATTTCTAATCAGAGAGACACACACATTAATAATAATCATAAATATAAATATATTAGAGGAAGTCATCAGGATTATAAAAAGAAATATACACAGGATTTCTAAAGAATATAAACGGGATCTAACTTACTCTGAAGGCTCAAAATATGATTTCCCTGAGGAACTAAAACCTAATTTGTTGTTTGAAGTTAAAATACAGGTGTGATATGAAAAATGCTACATAGGGAAAGTACTATGTACAGAGTCTCTGATATGAAGGAACATGGAACTGAAAGGAGGAATGTGTGGCTGAATGCAGAGATGGACAGACAGCATTATATAATATGGTCAGGACAATAATAAGACACTGGACCATATCAGACCTTGATGTTTATGCTAAGGATTTCTATCATAGGATATATTTAAAACTATTGAAAGAGATTTAATGGGAGAAATGCTATCTTTATATTTATGTTTTGAAATAATTACCTGAAGTTACAGAGTGAGGAATAAATTAGAGCATGGTAAAATAAAAGAAGGAAAATCTATTTCGAGGTTATTTTTTTCCAGGTAGGGATGGGAAAAAGCAACATAGCTTGATCTAGGGTCATATGATTTGAAACAGAGATAAGTAGAAAATTTAAGAATTAGGAAGTAAAAGTTATAGAATATTGTGATGGAGTGCCAGAGAGGCTTGGAAAGTAGAGTAACTTATAGATTTCTTGCTTGCAAAATGGATGGATAAAGATGACAATCACTGAAATAGAGGGTATAGGGGATTAATGACAGCATGGTACCAAGAGTTAGAGATAGAAGATATAAATTTGGTATTATTGTCATATTGACGATAATGACAGCCTGGGAAAGGGTCAAATTTCTTAGAAAAAGATTATATTGAAAAAAAAATTGAGGGGTAGGACATCAATGTACTCTTGTATTAGTGTTTGCTTTTAAGTAGGAGCCAAGCATATTTAAATGTTAATGTGAAATATACAGTTAGAAGAGAGGTTTTTCATGGAAGAAATAAGAAATAATTAACAAGGATCTTTAGAGAGTGGAAGCAGTTAGGAATCAAAGTATAGATAGAAGGATCAGTAAATATATTAATTAATGATTTGTCTGAAAATAAAAAAGTTGTGTTTTTCTTACTTTTTGGTTTTGTGATATTTGGTAAATTACTTAAATTTGCCATGTAACTTTTTTCTATAAAGACACTATGTAGAATTAAATGAGTTGGTACACAAAGAACCCTTGGAACAGACTAAGGCATACAGTAAGAATCCAATAAATATAAGCTGTTTTTATAACAATTTTAATATTGTAGGAAAATGTTCTGTATATTTGTTTTGTCTAGTGTATAGATGAATCTAGGAGAAAAGACAAATGTACCTGTGTAGCCCACCTCAGTGCTTGGAACAAAGTCATTAATTTATGTCTGGTGATCAGAATTAAAATGAATTTTGCAATTAGAAGGTGAGAAGTTTGGTTTTCAGACATTAGTGGAAGAGATATATACAACTATTGTACACCCAGTTCTAGGCAATGAGTTGTTATGCTCTAAAATAAAGGAGGAAAACTTACCCAATTAAGAGCTGTGAAGAATATAATCAAACGTTTTTTATTTTTACTTTGGTTTTTGTGCTGAAAAGAGAGAGCTGAGTATCATCATGCATTTAGTAGAATTACGTGCAATATTTCCCAACTGATATATGCCAAACTCTTCTAAACCAACAAAAAAGAGTTTTTCTGGAGTCTTTTTAATTAAGTGTTATGATTGAATCATACTGGAAACAAGGCTTCAGTTGACTGTATAATTGATAACAGACCAAAAAGGTGCAAACAATCTCTAGCTAAGGGAAAGTCTTATTTGATACAGTAGAGATATGAATATGATTAGGTTTAATGAAATGAAATGAAATGAAATTATGAAATTAAATTGTCACCTTGCTCTTCTAAGTTACTTTGTCTCATAAGGACTTGCTTGTTTATGACAGAGGTTTATTTATTAAATTTCTTCTTTCTTCTCTAGGTTCCTAGGATATTCTGGAGAAGCTATTTATAGAAAGCGGTCAACCATGTAATCAGAAAGTAGACATATTTCAACATAGGACAACCTAACTTAGATATTTTGACTTATTTTTAATATGGTTAATTAAAACCTGAATGTTTTGGTTGATGAGATTTTTCAATTTAATACTGTTTTGTTTTAGGTAATGAGCTTATAGAAAGTGTTCTGTTCTAAAATATTACCATTTTCCCAAAATTATCAAAGCTGTTCAAGGAAATACGAAAATATGCAGAAGTGGTAATCTTTTAGGAGTCCTATTGTACATTATAGGAGTAGAAGATTTATGGAGATGTGTGTGTGTGTGTGTGTGTGTGTGTGTGTGTGTGTGTGTATGCAGCAGCAGATCCATTTGTGTAGAATAGATGAAATAAATGCCAAGATAAATACCGTATTTTCAAGCTTTTCCCTGCAAAAGGGAATTCAATGAAGTCTATCAGGGACTATAGTTCAGTGTTACATTGGATGAGTGCTACTTATAATTATACTGTTATAAAATAAGATTTTTTAGGAGAGTTTAGAGATCCAGAATTAATAGTTTATATTACTGCTTTTCTATCTCTGAAGTTTTCCTATTGTTTCTATCCAGATGTATCTGAATGCAAAAAGTTAATGTAGAAGTGAAGTTACCTTGTCTAATCACAGGCAATACATCTGTCTCTCCTTTGGGGATACTAGATAATACTATAAGGGTGAATAAATAAGAGTATAATTCACGTGTTTCTCAGCCAATTGGAATTGCCGATTTTATACTACAGATTGTTTAGAAAACATAGTGTAGACATAGATAAATTCTCTTTAATTAGTTAAGCCTTAGTTATCTTTTAATCTCAATTTAGATGTTATTTCCTCAAGAAATCGAATTTCCAAGATTGGGTCAGGTCCACTGAATGTAAGAATGATATAAGTATTCATAGTACTTGTTCTTCTGCCTTGTTCCACATATCATATACATAACTTAATAGCTTTCTTTCTTTTTTTTTTTTTTTTGGTAATTATGCTTGGATTTTTACTAGATTGTTATACTATCAGGTAACACATGCATTTAGGGCTCCACCCATATCTATCACCTATAGTAACAGATATGAAGAATAAATATAAAGCATCTTTTACTGAAAGACAAATTCTGTATTACATATGCCCTAAAAATTTAATAAATTATGTTAACTTAGTAAATGAATGTATACTACTACATTTTCAATATGGAGTTCCTGCTGTTACCAATACATTACAGATTATAAATTTTGTGGATTGAACAGTAACCCTGAAATTTACAACCACCTAGTACCTCAGAATATGAACTTATTTGGAAGTAGACTCTTTCAAATGTGTTAGCAAGCACCTTGAGATGATATACTGATTTAGAGTAAATTATAAATCTAATGACTAATGTTCTTATGGGAAGAAGACAGGACACAGAGACAGAGTAGAAGTCTATGTGAACATGGAGGCAGGACTGGGATTAAGGCACCACAAGTCAAAGAATGCTTAAGGCCACCAGAAACTAGAAGAAGCAAGTGAAGATTCTTCTGTAGAGCCTTGAGAGGGAGCATGACACTGCTGACACATTGCTTTCAGATTTCTAGCATGCAGAATTGTAAGAGAATAAATACCTGTTGTTTAAAGAAAAAAATAAAGAAATAAAACCCACTTGGTTTCTCTCTCCTGAAATCAATATGCAGTTGACAAATAAATGGCAAAAAGTGGATACTTTTCATTAAGCTAATCAATTATTGCTCTTTTCTCTCTAACTCAAAATGTGCTTTCTTTTTCCATAGTAGTATGTTATATCAATTGAGAACTTGGGCTTAAAGAGCAAAGTATAACAGAGTTCAGATCCTGACTTTGAGAACAGTTTTCGTTAAATAACATATGTTTTAAAATGTTTAATGTAACTTTTCATATGATGTGCTTTTAATAAGTGAAGGATTTATGGTTCTAAAAATACTACAAATTTCTTGAGACAAAGATTTTGTTCTATTTATGTCTGTATCCCTAGCGGTAACACATAATAAGTGTTCACTAAATGTTTAATAAATGAGTGAATAATTTAAAAATACAGAGTCTTTCAAAGGGATGTCATAATCATCCAATTGTTTAATAAATTTGAACACTTAAACAAGTGACCCAGCTACTTCCATGTAAGAAGTATATATAAAATCATAGCTACTGTTTATTATGCATGCATTGTATGCTAGGAACTATTAAATGTTTTGGATACACTACCTTATCTGATCATCCTAAGAAATGTATAAAATATGAGAGATATATTTTTCTATATTTTTTATGTTAAAGAAGAATAAATAGCACTTAAGAAAGTTGAAATGGCGTGCTTGCAATAAAGCGGCTAAATATGGCAGAATTCATATCTAAAGTCAATATGAGAAAAACACCACATATTTCCTTATATACTATATAAATGAAAACTACTTAAATGTTTTAAATAGTCTGCTCAAATGTACCCTAATTTTTGGGGAAATATAATTGACCTAATAGCCATGGTTATACAGATAAATAAATGTATTTGAAGAATATTGGTGCCTGTGGCTCACTCTACTATAGGAAGAATCTTGGTTTTCCACATAAAAACTGAAACAAAAAATAAAAACAAAAAATTTTAAAAATGTACAATTTTGAGAATTAGGAAATCTTGACTGATTTTAGTTCTTATGCTAATATAAGCTTTTTGTTTGGTCTTGTGTTTAAATATCTTACATAAGCTGTTTAATTATTGTTCAAATTAATAATAATGGTTATAATTTGAAATTCCTGTTGGAATAAGTTGATAATTATTCTAAACTGAAGATGACTTTGTTTTTAGAAACTATAGATCATCTAGAAAAATCTTCCAGTTAAGAATATTTGAAGTACTATGCCAAAATAGAAGTCTCTGAATGCTATTTAAACTAGAGTAATTAACTTTGTATTTGGTTAAGAATTAAATATCCCATAGTGACAAATTATTAATGTTTCTAGCTGCAACATTCATGTTTCATGTTTATATTATTGTCAAATGAACAATTTTATGAATATTTTATTTTTGGAAGGCATTAATGACTCACAGACACATTTAATTACATACAAAAGCACTGAAAAAATCGTTGTTGGTTAAATGATGGAAAAAAACAGAACAATCATTTTGTGGTACAGTGATTTCATTGAAATAGCATTTTGATGCATCAAGGTACATGGGTTGATTTAAATTATGGCAAGAGACTTACAATTAAAAAATATTACCGTGAACTTATTTTTGGATTTCAAAAGGTTTCATTAAAGGTTTTAATGAAAGAGTCAGTAGAATAGCCTTTATTTCATGTCTAATGCAAACAAAGAAAAAAATAAACAATTTGATTTAAAAGTTTTTCCTTTGGCATTATAAATATAACTATTATTTTGAAATAAAATATAAACATCTATATAGAATATTTTGCCAGAAATGATAATAAAAGTTTAATAAAAAGTCAATTTTAAACTTCTTTCAAGTTATTTGGAAACAGAAAAAGTGTAGTGAATATTTCAGTCTTCTCTAGGATTACATAGTTCTTGCAGGCTCCACTCACCTGGGTCTTTTTGGGATGCTAGTAGTGCACCGAGGTGGGAAAAAAATTTGTAAGATGTGTAAATGCAGAGAAAAGATTAGAGTCCAATATGAGGTTGTGTTGATTTGGAGCCTGAATCTAACATCTGTTGACTCAATAACTATCAACTATGTGATATTTTTAGGCTTCAGAGTTTTCAGATGCTTAATAAGGATAATACTAAACTCTACTCTACTGGGGTGGTGGGAGGATCAAAAAAGAATATAGATTACAGAGACTTCTAGTAAACTGTGACTACCAGAAGGGTTACAACTAAGTGTTGTAACCATTGCTAAGAACTTTGTTTTCATTTTTGTTTGTTTGCGTGTCTGTTCCTTTTACAACAGAGTGTGGTGATGAGAAAGAAACATAGAAGATTTATCCTGTGACCTGAAATTTGGCTGCAGATTGAATAACTCAATATGGGAAAGGACTACTAGATAAAACATTTTGTTTCCTATTGAGGAAGAAAAGGGTAAATACCAAGCTATGTTCTTAGTGGTTGTATCCAGTCACTCACCATAACCTTCCAGAGCAAGAAGGGAGTTGTATGAGGCACACAGTAAAGGAGTCTGTGCCCACCAACATTTGTGCAGCCCGACACTCCTCCCACAGACCATCAGGCATATTGCAAATGTCCTTGTGTTCTGTGGGCTAAAAATCTAATTTAAAGTCTTTTAAATCAATCTTTCTGTATAAAAACCACTTTCATTAAGCTTTATGGATATTAAATATAAGCTTTACTTGGAATGAAAGGTGCCGAGTTATTTTATGTGCTAAAATATAAAGGAAACAGAAGCAAAAACCCACTTTTCATCTCCGAGCATACTGCTACATGACGTTTTCTGGGATCTCACAGTTCTCTGTGATATCATTTGGTCCATTACTTCAATAAAAAGATTCCTTAGAACAGCTATAATTGCACTTTTCAGATCTAACGCTTTCTCTTTGCACATCTCCCTTATGAGGCTGTTCTGACCTTGACAGCTTCTATCCTATTACTGAAATATTACAGCAATAATTCAGAAACACCATGATTAATATAAAGTACATAAAGTAACATGTAGGTGTCTGGAGATTTAAATGTTGGGACATTCTACATGCTGTTCTTTTACGGTTTTTAATGAATCTCTGTTCCGAAGATCAATGGGACCAAAATTTAAAACAAATTAACAATCAAAAAAGCACGTATTAGCCAAAACTAGAATCTGATTTTCCTGGAAAAGATAAAATTCTTTGTTTCTGCAAAGCCAGCATGTGTAGGTATGGAGAAAACACAACAGAAAACTAAAGTTTACTTCAATTTAAAGTGACTCAATAAAATAAAAATAAGGTTATATCCATACTAAACCCATGTGGCATTTATTGGGAAATTTTCAGCCACTGTGCTTCCCTTTTTTTTTTTTTTTCTTTTTTTCTGGGAGAGAAAGCTCGAGATCATCTATAGGATTAAGGACACATAATGAGAGATCGGGTTCCTAAGTCCCCTGATCCGGCTTCTTTTGATAGATGATGACCTGAGAGGACCTGGTTGTTTTTACAGACATCAACCATTGAACTACTTTTGGTTTTCATATTATGCTTATATAGTGCAAAAACATTTTTAAGTGTTACTCAACTCACAATCATCTCTCTCTTCATGAATGTCTAATTTAATCTTATTTTGAAGATAAGTTTGAGATTTTTTATGACTCTGTGTTACCTCTGGAAAATTAAATTAGTCCTTAAATAGTAGTCCTCGGCACTATTTAATGATACCTAACAGAAGCTTAT
>NW_011888784.1:19416862-19426485 GCF_000151845.1 Pteropus vampyrus | reverse complement strand
TAAATACAATTCGTGTGATATATAGCGCTATAAAATCTTAGATAGTCAAAATTTTTAAAAGAAACCATTTCTCCATTGTGGATATTTTGTGAAGTGTTCTTCATAAAAATCCATAAGCCAAGAAGATTTTGTGATATTGAATATAATACAAAAACCAACAAACCAAATCAAAACAATAAAACCTTTCTTTAAGAAGATTCCATGAACATTGTGACAGAAATATTGCGATGTACTTAGACAAAGTTAAATGGAAGCAGAACTGGGTCCTGGTAATCTTCATGCAATTAGAGTGGCATCTGGAATAGAATCACTTACAGCACGGTATTTTTTCCCCATATGGAGGCAGATAAAAAGTCATTTTCCCCTTTTTGACTGAAGAGTTTGAAAAATTAATCATCGTGACTGTCATGGAAAACTCCTCATCTTAGTAATATTTTGCTCTTCAGTTATTGATGGGATGAATAAATTCCGACTATCATCTATTTCTTTTTTCTCAATTTGATTTGTCTAACTTAGGTCTCTTACTTTTCCTAGGTCAGTGTAAGTTATGGACCATAATTAACAATTTAATTAGACTACTTCCAAAGGCAAATGGGTAATTTCTCTAAAGGAAATTGGGATGTTAGAAAAGTTTATGAATTCTTCATGATCAAAACCCAACAAATTGCCATTATATTGGCTAAATGCAAAGGTAAAGAAATCAGAGTTATCTGTATCATGTCATCTTTATTTCACAGCCAACTTTTTTTTTTTTTTTTGCAGAAAGTATTATTTATTTTTGACATTTATGATTCCGTTGATAGCATAAGTTTTTAATTTATGCCACTGTCACAGGAAAGCCTGGGTGATAGAACATATACAAATATAAGAAAATCCACAGACTTGTAGAGAACCCTGATTGCCTGTATTAATAATGAGGGTTTATCAGTGTCATACATATATCTTAAGAATTACACCAAATTTCATAGCATAGTAAAACTCAGTCATGAATATGAATTCAACTGACTTGTGATTTGTTCCTGTCTTCCTAACCTTCCCATTCTGTGCTTAGTTCAGCTATTGGAAGTGGAGGAGAAGGTAAAACAAGATGGGGAAAGAGCAGATAAATGTATTATAAAGTAGAGAATCTACTTAACTCCAGAATTGTTCTAGTTCAATATCCCTCTATTCCTCAAAAATTAGAAATAGAATTACCAAATATGATCTAGGAATTCTACTTCTGAGTATAAACCCAAAATAAATGAAAGCAGGGTCTCATAGTGATATCTATAGATCCCTGTTCAAAGCAGCATTATTCATAGTAGCCTAAAGGTAGAAGTAACCCAAATGTCTGTTGACAAATGAATGGATAAACAAAAAAATGTAGTGTATCCATACAATGGAATATTATTAAGCCTTAAAAAGGTAGGAAATTCTGATTCATGTTGAAACATGGATGAAACTTGAAGATATTATGCTAAGTGAAATATATTTGTCACAAAAAGACAAATACTGTATGATTCCACTTATACAAAGTACCTAGAGTAGTCAAATTTATAGAAACAGAAAGTAAAATTTTGGTTACCAAAGACTGAGGGAATAGAGGAATGGGGAATTTTTGTTTAATAAGTATAGAGTTTCAGTTTTGCAAGATGAAAATTTCTGGAGATTGGCAGCACAACAATGTGAACCCATTTAATACTACTGAAATGTATACATAATAACAGTTTAGACTGTAAATTTTGGTACATGTATTTTACCTCATATGTGTGTGTGTGCATTCCTCTAGGAGCCTGGGAAACAAATCTCAATTAAATAAAAATTTTTTTATTTCCTTCCATGTTCTAGAAATCCTCTGAAACCAGAATATTATTCTTTAATACATAAGCCACAATGAAAAGTTATTACCATGAGGTCCCAAATTGTATCTGGGATCAGTTCCCTGAATTCTCAATAATGTGACCATGGATTTTGGTAGGACTTTTCAAATTTTATTTATTTTGATATAAAGAGGATGTTTCCTGTAATTCAACTGGAAATACATATACTTGACATATTGAAATTCATTATAAATTAACCTCTTCTATTCTGCATTAAGTTGGTGAGTTCTCTAACTCATTATTTTTTCCCTGGTTGTTGTTCCCTGGGACATTTAGGGATGTCCTTTCTTAAGAGACATAAAAAATTGTCTCTTCTAACTTCTGAATTTAAACTTCATTTTAAAGATTTATTTTTACATTTAACTTGCTCCATGGTGCTTGCACAAATTCTATTTTTTCTGATTAGAAAAAGCAGCAATCACTTGAAGCTCCTGAGATAGTTATTGACAGCACCAGAAACATTTGCAACTTGAGAATACACTCGTTGAATCATTTTGCAATCGTTTGAAATATTCATTTTCTTGCATCTTCATTTATGTTTTTCATAATCTTTTTACATTTATGTTTTTTTCATGAACTTTAGAGACAATGTCTAAAATTTTCTATACTCTCCTAAATTATTTTGACCAACATATATTCTATCTGCTTACCAGGGTTCAAGTAGGATAGCCATTTATCTTTAAAGTTAAAGCTATTATGTGTGTCATCATGATTGTAAACAAATATTTTAAGGAACAAATTTTAAAGGACGTATTTTAAAGGATATATGACATAAGCCATACATCAATGTTTCTATTTTTAAATTGGTCATAAACACAGACAACAGTTTAGTGATTACCAAAGAGAAAGAGGGGAGGATGGGAGTTAGACAAAGGTAGAGGAGGTCTGATATACGGTGACTGAAGATTTGACTTTGGGTGGTGAACACACAATGCAATATACAGATGATGTATTATTAAATTGTACACTTGAAACCAATATAATTTTATTAACCAATGTCACCCCAATAAATTTAATAATAAATAAATAAATAGGCCTAAGGGCAAGCAGATTTTTGTTATGTCAAATAATGATAATTGCAAAAATTAAAAAAAGTCATTATTGTGAGTGATTTTAAAGAAATTTCAAATTTTAAAATCTGTATTTTGCTGGCAATGGCTAAACCAGTGCTTGAGATAAATGTGGAATTTCTCTTTATACTGGATGTTAGAATCTATAAGAATTTGAGTGTGCTTTTGTATACATATCTTTGTATTTTTTCTGTGTGTTTGTTTATGTGTGTATGAAGACACATGAGAATGACAATAGGGCCTTGAGTGCAGTGATTATGGAGTATATATGAGCTGCATAAATTCTGATAAATATGTCTCCAATAAACAGCATTTAGAATTAATTGAATGTTTTAAAATCAGGAAATAATTTTTTTTGTAACTTTAACAAATCTAATACAAATTGGTTATTCCTTTCGAGCTTAGAGAAAATGAAGCTTCATTATTCAGTGTAGATTGGAGACAAGCTTCTTGTGCTACTCTTTCTTGTACGCATTCTGCTGTATTTTCGTATTTAAGTAAATGCAATTTCTTACATCAAGAATAACTATAGAAGCACTATTTATTTTTTATTTCTCACCCATGATTTTTTTGAGGCTTGAAACTTTTTTCTGATTACCAAAGTATCAAATATATGCAAGCTCTAAAACTGCCTTGTATATGTATGATGAGAAAATGTCTCTTATTTCCATATATATTTCCATTCATAATTCCATGACAGTTTGTCAGAGTCTAGGAAATACCTTAATTACTTTTAATAGGCGGTGTTTTCTTAATAGTAGAAAATATTATTTTGATAGTGTTTCTTTCATCCAACAAAGCTTATTGCATAAAATGTTTCTGAGAAGTACTGGGACCTGCAGATTATTCTCGCAATTAATCTTTCAAATAAGGACATATTTCTAGGAGAAGAGTTAAATTATGCATAAAATTATTCTCATTTATTCAGTATATTTTTCTTTAAGAATGGTGTACTCTGTAATAATACTTTAACTTTTGGTAAGTAGAATGAGCAGCTTCCAAATTGCCCTCTTTGTCCTTCAGATGGGCTAAGTGGAAGTGGCCACTGCATTCAAGTGGCAACTAGGTTTGGCAAATTCCATATTTTGCATGATTTCAGATGAGAGAGCACTTTTGATCTTAGAAACAATTAAGCTGATCTTCCTCTGTTTGCTGGCTACACAGTGTCTTTTAGAATTATTTGTTATAAAGCACACAGGAGGATAAAAGAGAAGACAAAGTTTTGGAAATATATTTTACCTGAAATTTTCCAAATTCAGAAATAAGTGTATACACACACACAGGCGTGCGTGCGCATGCACATACACACACACACGCACACACACACACACACACACACACACACCCCATTACAGTCCAACATTTATATCAATGATTCAACTAGGGAGTAAATAGTGGTAATAGACAGAACTTTGTAATGGAAAAGGATTTTAAAATTCCAACAGGGGAAAGGCACAATGTATAAGCATGTGGACGTCAAAGAGACACTAAATTCATGTACATAGCAAGTATATATATTCATATATCAAGGAAAATATAAGAATTTTTGTTTTGCAAAGACACTCCTACATAATACACCAGTGTCTTCAGTGTGCTTCAGTGCTTAAAGCTCAATATGCTGTGGTCGACCATATAAAGTTGATAAATGTGTTTCAGAAGGACAGTGAATCAAGGTCATACTTCCTTATTTCTGTATAGTCCAACCTTCCTCCCCCTTCATTGCCTCCACAGTAAGAATAAAATAGTGGAAAATTATATTACTGTAATACCTATAAAAACAGAATGCACTGAGATTTTGCTAGAAGAATATAAAGTATGTCACAGTTGCAAACAGCACTGCCAGGCACGGGATTTCCAGCTATATGAATGGGTGTTGCTGCTTCTGGATTTTTAGCCCATACTTTTTAGGGGCATTTTTGAAGTATCACAAACTTCTCTGAATAAGGAAATACATGTAGGGTATTCTCATTGAAATTTGAATTCTCTCTACCTGTATGCAGAGTAATAAAATCAGGCATTCTAAGGGATAGAGCTATAGTGGGGAAAGCTATAGTGAGGATAGAGCTTATCTTTTAAATTGTGGAAAGCCTGAATAGGAATTTTCACTCTGCTGTATTTCTCATGTTATTATGCTAAAGATATTCACACTTGTTATGCTCATTATTGTCTCTAAAGTTTCACGGTGATAACATGAAAGATTATCTCCTGTAGTCATTTCCTTTTCAATTTAAGTGCCTTTTAAAAAATAATTTCACCTACCATACTTTTATCTTTTTTATAACAGCTATACAATAGATTAAGTTAAAGCTTTAAGGGATTCTTTTTAAGCAAGTTCCAAATCTCTTTTCATGATCAAAGTGTTCCTGTACTTCCCTTAGGTAGAAATATTTTGTCAATCACTTTCTGAAAAACATTATGGTCCTGCTTTATTGGTATTAAATTGCATTCAGTTTCAGTATCCCTGATGAATGTTAACACTTTTATTTTTGGTCTGGACATAGAGGTACACAGCACATTCATTCAAATCACAAATGATAGTAAATTGGGTGATGATATGAACGCCAGAGAACACAAACAGGTAATAAAAAGAGATCCAGAATGAAATAACCAAATAATGTTCACAATTCTTAATGTCATTTTGGATATATATGGAGAGACAACCAAACACTGATTTTTAATAGCTGGGAAATATTTTCTGCATGACTATCTTACAAAGCAACTTGTGGCTGATAGAAATAGAAGCAAGATCAGTGTCAATTTGCAGTAAACAGTATCAAGAAAAGTTTAACTGAAGTATACTATAACAGTCTAAAGAAGTGATGTTCTTTGCAAAATAATAGTATTTTCTAAATATGGCCCATCTTTTTTAATCAAACTCTTGTATTGATGAAGAAAGATCACCAATATGAGGAGTTTCAGTCATCCAATAAAGTGGAAGTTTTGGTGCTGTCATAAGTAGGAATAGAAGAATGTCATGAAAAGAATGTGATAAAATTTAAGTTTGTGAAAGAAACACAAAAGCAATCCAAAACAAGCAAGAGAATTTTCATCACAAAACTATTACGAGTGGAAAAAAGCATGTTACAAAGAGAACCTAATGAACTGTGGTATATGAAATATTATCATTGGGAGGTGATAAACTCTGTCACTTATTTCTCTAATCTATATTTTATTTGGATTTTTTTTATTAGTTTGTCACATTACCAATTTGTTATATTGAAATGATATTATTATAGATCCTGGTTTGTTCATTAATATTATTATAAAAGTCAAAAGGACCCACATAATTTCTGTATTGACCATTTCTTCTTGCTTCTGACTTCTTTGTACAATGCAAAAAACTTCTTTGAATGTGGATCAACATACTTAGAGTCAGAATCCATGAGTTAGTAAAAAAAATCAGGACCTCAGATGAATCATTCAAATCATTTTCTAGTTAAAGTTTAATGCTCTCCATACTCACTGAAAGTCCAGAAATTCAATCCATTATTATGAAATAAAAACTTTTCTTCCTAGCACCAAAAAATACATCAACAAAGAAAAAGAATACAACAAAGAAACAGAATAAAGTATATTCTTAATGGTTAACAAGCCATTGAGCATACCTCACAATAAAAGCACAAAAAAGAGGATTGTGGCTTATTATTTTGAAAGGCAGGACTGAACCTAAAATACAGCTATTCTATGTGTTTCCTTGTAGTTATGTT
Source organism: Pteropus vampyrus (assembly GCF_000151845.1). Classification (NCBI taxonomy): domain Eukaryota; kingdom Metazoa; phylum Chordata; class Mammalia; order Chiroptera; family Pteropodidae; genus Pteropus; species Pteropus vampyrus. The sequence continues at coordinate 19,419,849 of NW_011888784.1, read as the reverse complement.
CACACACACACACACACACACACACACACACACACACACCCCACCACCACCAACAACAACAACACAATAACAGCAACCAATCAATCAAACACGAAGTATTTAAAAACATCAGACCTTCTCTCACCTCAAATTTTTACTGTTTCCTGACTAGTGTATATTTGTAATCCTTACTGGTTCTCTCTCTCTCTCTCAATATATTATTTATATTATATATACATATATATACACACATGTGTTATATATAACATATATATACATATATAACATATAATACATATATAACATATGTATTATGTACAATATATATGTTTTTCAGAAAGGAGATGTCAATCATGCTAAGGGAGAATTAGAGTACTCACTTAGAACTGGAGAAATTGTCTTGAATTTCCCAGTTAAGCAGCAAGGACGTAGAGGAAAGGCTTCGAGTTATATTCTTTCCCCTTTGTTCTTCATAATTATACTCAATTACAGATTTCTCTCATTCTGAAATTCTATTATTCAGGGCCAGCTGGTGTTAATTATTTTTCCTTTAGATCTTAGAATCTATTGCTTTGCCCTTTTTTTCTCGTATATATATGAGATCAATATAACATAATTTTCGATAATCAAATGACCTTTTTTCTATCTATGTAGGATAGTCTAGGTCACACTTGTGAAATCAAGTCTTTAAAGGCATTGATTTAGCAAATGTGTTTTTTTTTTCAATTTTTATGAATTATAAGATGTCAATGGGTTTTCAAAAGAAATAGAAAATAAAAATGATTGCTGTACAAATCCCTTTAAAATATAAATAACTCCAAACTGAGGATTCAGGAAGTTCAGGCAAGCTAGCTAAGCCAATCTCTCCTGATAATGAATTTAGTACATGTAATAAGATAAGAGTTGCTATGTGGAAGGGAGGAGTGGAAAGGAAGAGTGTTCACTAGAAAGCATTTGTGAAAAATGTTAAAATAAATGTTTTTATTCTAATATATAAAGCTCTGGTTAAAATTAGAGTGGAGTCATTACATTGTCCCCAATCTTATTCATTAAATATCCATTGTATATCTTATATCCATTCACTTATGTCCATTATAAAAAAGTCTCTTCAATAATCTTCCCATTTCTACTCTCTTTCATCTTGCATTAGTATTCTAGTGGCTTTCAGATCTTCTTAAAATATAAATTGGATCATATCACTTCTTTGTTCAACATTTTTCTGGGTCCTTCCTTTAACTAAGTATAAACTCAGAATTCTAAGAAGGTTAGAAATATCCTGTCTTGTCTTTCCTCTGCATCCTCTACTGCATTTAACTCTATGTCATGGGTCTATCTCTTTTTTAGCTGGGTCCAACCACAATGGCCTTTATTCAGTATCTCAAGCAACTCGGGATTTTGTACATACTTCTGGAAGAATTGTCTTCTATCCCACTCTATTTCTGACCAGTTTCTTTCCGTTCCTTCCCATTCAGATCCTTCACTAGAATCATTCCATTAAAATGCCTCATGAGTCCCTGCATTTTTCTTTGATAGCACTGGTAGTGGTTGATAACCATGAACTTATTCCTGATAATATTCATATCCTATTTTTCTCCCCCACCGTTTGAGTTTTAGAAGGGAAGGAACTCCCTTCTCTTTACTACTCTGTCTTTCCAGAGTCTGAAAACAATGCTTGATGCATAGTTATGTGGCCATGACATTGCAGGGCATCATGATTCAAAATAATTTTCTAAGTTTAGGAAGGGGGAAATAGCAGATTGCTATCTGTCTCTTCTGCATTGTCCAGAGATAACAGAAATCCATAGTAGTGAAATGACACTGTCCTGGTTGTAATTAAAAATAGGACTTTATTTTTAATGGAAAATAAACCTTTTAAGGACTACAACTTTTTATTATTGGAAATCTTTTTAAAAGCATTGATTGGTACTTTGCAACTTTTTTTACATTATAGTTAACATAGAAGATGAAAATAATTATGTGGAGAACCAGAATAAATGAGAAATGCAGCTTGGATGTCCTGAGGATGAAGGGATCCTGGATACACCTGAAACCCATAAGCAGAGAAGAATCAGAATCATGAAGTCCTATTAACTCTGTGCCTTAAATATTTATTTCCTCTTTTCCTAGTTCATTACCATTGCCCCAGTTAAGGCTTTTATAATTTCTCACCTGTAATGTTTCAATTATCTTTTTAATAATGTTCTTGCACTTAATATTTCCACATCTCATTCTTCCTTCATACTTTCAAGTTCCTTTTATAGCAATTTTGATTTAGTCACTCTCTGACTCATAATTACCCAGCTGCTTCATTTCAGCTCCAGTATAAAATCTAGAACTCTTTCACAGGTACATAAAACTATTGTTGATCTGGTACCTGTTTGTGTCTCTACTCATCAATATCATTTTTGCATTCTATAGCACTGCACTACTAAGCTAGAGTCCTTGAAAGTCCTTAGGGCATCTCATAATCTGTTCTCTCTGATCAGATTTATCTCAAACTATTTCATAAATGCTGATTTAACTTTCCAGTCTTAGAATAAATTCTCTGCTGTCTTCTTAGCAAACTTAGACCCTCTTTCTCCTATGCACTCACACTGTACATTGTACCATACTTTCATAAAGCAACTATGCTATTATAATTGTTCTTTGAGAAAATATATCTTTTTATTTTTGTATCAAAAGTCTTCCATAATGTCTGAGCAAAGTTAGCATACCATATTTGTAGAAAAACTAAATTTACATGTTATTTTCTTTAAAATTTCCCAATTTTAACTTATTTTATCCCCTAATAAAAGTATTTCCCTAAAAGAATTGTCCTGATAAAATTGAAGAATCTCTATTTATTGGCTTTCCTTTGTTGTCTCATTTTTACTGTAGAATCAGATTGCCTTCGGTTTCCTAAACTTCCTCTACTGTCTCATTTATTTGCCTTGCAATCCTTCAATTTCTTTTCCTTTTTCATTTACTCCAGCTTTCCTCTTATTGGCTTTTGTATCCTAATACCTTGA
>NW_011888784.1:19407669-19415642 GCF_000151845.1 Pteropus vampyrus | reverse complement strand
TTCTCATCAGCCCACTTTCCCAAAGGAAGTATTTGACCTCTAGTCATTAACTAATAATCCTTTTCATATACTATAAATAGGGCAACAGATGGAATGGATGCTTTATCTACATGAGTACCAATTAAATATTGGGTTAGATGACTAGGGTATTATTTGGCTTCAATAATAATTAAAAAATAAATTGTTTGCTCTTTAATATTGTTACTCTTTTCTAATATATCACAACAGATATTTTTGTTACATTTCTCTAGTGTTCTTTTTTGCATTTATATTAGCAACATCAATAGCAGAAACTGAATTAGTGGCCACTACATGTGTTGGCCTCTAGGCCATCAGCCTGCAGTTATAATAATCTCATACATCTTTAAAGGTTAACCTTTGTAAAGTATGAAATGATGATAAGATATGGGTAGGTACTATGCACTTGCATGTAGTTTTTAAGCTTCAGAGAGCAATAATATCTATATATTTTAATTTTAGTAATAAAATATTATAGATTTTTTGAAACTATCTATGTTACCATCTCCAGTTTCATTATCTTCTCTCTCTTGTGGTAACTCATAATCCTTAATTTGATGAATGGGTTTTTTAAACTCCCATTCATATTATACCTATGGATTTTTAACAAATATAGTCTCAAACGTATATTTTATGAAGTATATAAAGCATTAAATATGTTTTTGTTTTTTTCCTTTCTACACATGCTTTTTATTTGTTTCTCTTGTTATAATTCTCTGTCTAGAATTTTCACTGTTATAGTAAGTAGAAGTAATAGTAACATTTATTTATGTAATACTGATTCTTAATAAAATGCTTCTAGAGTACTACCATTAAGAATATTACCGACTGTGAGTTTTTGATCCCCTATGAGGTTAAGAAAAATTTTCTTCTATTTCTAGTGTGCTGAGCACAATTTTTTTTTTTAAAAAAAATCATGAATTATATTTTTCTACCTCGGTGAGAAGGACTTACGTTTTTTCTCCTTTAATCTATTAATGTGTTGATGTTATCCTTCCTGCTGTGGCTTTCTGCTACCAAGATAATAATGATGCTACTTATCAGCAGGAATGTATGTGGGGTGCACAGAGCACTGCATGATCCTGGCATTATGCCCCTTCTCTCACCTCAATGTCATCATTGGCAGGAATAAAGAGGATGCCAAGAAAACTTCAAGTTCTCCTGGAAAGCCTTTGCCACTCACATATTCCTTTTCTTACGACCACAATCTGCCAGAGTCCAGTTCTCAAAGAGAAGCTATAATTAAACTATCCATTCTCCCTTGAGGAAGTGAACATGAAGGCAAAGCCATCAATGTTTATGTTCTTCTTTATCTCAGTCACCACTGTCCAAGATTTCAAGGCCATCATACCTCTCTTTATTTGATATAGTTTTTCCCAAGACTTTTGCATCTTTAAACACCTCCACTCTAAAACTCAATATCTGTCATTATAAAAATTTATTATTCTAGTCTTTTCTCTGGAAGATACTTTTATCTTCTTTCTCTGCATGAACTCTGGCTGTCCTCTTATGACACTGCATCCCCTGCAACTCTCTCATGCATGATTTTCTCTCAGTAACTGATCTTGGAGGTTAATATACTATCCTCTTTACTCATTTTTGCTACTTCTAGTGTATCATTTCTTACCCATTCCATAAGTCCTCACTCTAGTTCTCTGAAAACTTATGACACCAAACTTTACTACCAACACCCCTCTTTGTTTCAGCCGTTTACCAATATCCAAGTCACTAGCTCTAGTCTTAAATATGTTAATATTTCTCTCAATGACATTATTTCTTTCATAATTCATAGTGATTTAAACATTTGTAGTGACTATTCTACAAGCATCTTGATCCCCAGTTCCTTAACTTCTTTGGCCTTAATGATCTTGCGCTTCTCCATGCCACGATCACTGCACTTGTCCATTTACTATTAGAGACTTATTTGCAGATGCCAAGTGTATGCCAAATATATTCTCCCCTGCCTCCCATTATATAATCACACCCTACCTTCTAATGATGAACAGACCAACTACCTCTTCTGTAATGAGACTCCTTTCCTTGCCAACAGTTACAATGCATAAGGAATTTGAGGTGACCAGGTGGCATTTGTGGCATCTCCTCTTAGGAACCAGGATCTCTGAGCCACATTGTTTCCTACTTATTGCAGACACAGTGCCATATAAGGCTCACTGACTTAGAGTGTATAATATTATGGATAATAACTCCCCATCCTTGCAGGTATCTGCTCTAAGCAGGATGCATTTTAAAAATATTGTGCTAATACTCTATCAAGACAAAATATAACTGAACTATTGAGTCTTACAATAAAGTACACCTCTTTGGCTGTAATATGAGTTCCTAATTGCAATGCACTATTATGTAGTATCCTATGACATTGGTTTGAACTCTGTAGGCTTTTGGATAGTGGTACCAACAGAGTCCCCAGCATATAGTTGTCTGAATAAATGGCCATAGTTCTCTTTAGGGGATTATCATCATATTCACTTACTATAGCATCCTTTCTCTTAACAATGTTGAACATTACAGAGCCCTGTAGTCCTAGCAAATAGTGATGGTTAAAGAAATACTCCTACTCTTTGTGTTCAGAATTGCTTACTTCAAATAACCACCCTCCTCCATATGCCTTAGATAAAGCTCCTGGATAACTCTCATGTTTACTTATGACAAGGTCAGACACAGATCCTCCAAATTCCCATTCTTTGTCTCATAAATGACTACCAAACTGTTTGTTCTTGTTGCTCAATCAGAGCAAAATGCTAAAGTTGACCCAATTCTTTCCTCCCTGCAGGGCCCTAAACTTTCATTCACCCTTAAGCCTAATGGAACACTGAAACATGGATTGTCCCCACCCTCTCCCCTGCTTTATCTACTGATCTCAAGGACAAACATTAACTGTCTGATTATGATACCCACTCACCCCACTCCTCCTCCACACACCGTTTCTTCTAGTCTTGTTTGCTCCTCCTTATAAAAGAAATTCTTTTTTCTATCTGAACTTTGAGAGCTTATGTTTGGAGCTTTCTTCCTACTCTAAGCTCCTGTCTCCTTAATGCGATGGTACCCCTTCACTTACCACAGTACTCTTGTTAAATAAAGTGTCTTTTACCTACAACTGGATTTGTTTGTTTGTTTGTTTGTTTGAGACTCTTGTTTTTCAAAGTGTTCCAGGTCAGAAAACTGGGTCCGGAAACTGAATGAAAGATCATGCCTTTTCATTGGGGGAGTTGCCCTTGGTTTCATGATCATCTATCCTTACTGTCTTTTGATTGTATACATTGATCAACAAACTCGTTGATAGCCCATTTTGTTTTTCTACAAAAATTTTGTTCTGTTAAGTTCTATATAGCTCTCTTTTCGTCAGGGCCATCTGGTTGGGATTTTGGCCTTACCACCTATTATATAATTGCATTCACCTTACTTGTGATCATTAAATGCTGCCACCTGGCCTCTCTAATTTTGAGATCCTGTCATTCCCATTGCAATCAGAGAAGAAATATCTTCATCGTATTTCTCTTCATTACCTCTGGCTTACAGATGACAAGGCACTACTAACTGAGATTTTCAATGATTCTGATGTCTTGTTCATGAGTGTATTACTTATCAGTGTGATATTGTGTATCCACTTTAGCATACCTACTTCTCTGAGAATTTTTATTATGCCTTCCATCGTATTTCACACAGTTCTGGTATTTCTACCTCACTAATCTAGGGCTATTGCTTCTAAGAGCAATTCAGAGCCATATTAGTCATTTCTAAGAAGTAAAATTCTGTGTCATAGCACAATGCTGACACTTTGACAGTCTTTTCTATATTCAACTTTATATAACAACCTCCTTGATCCAGCATATTCAGTATTCAGTTCTATGTATGCTCTTCTGACTCCCGCTGGTATCCTTTGGCTAGGTTCTGCAGCTCCCTCGGGTTATAAATAAATCCTTTCTTTCTATAGTAGGCTCATTCTCATTACTTCTCTGGCTGAATTGTGTTATTGGTTTTGTGGACAAGAGGAGGAAGAGGGCAGATAGGAAGCATATGTTGTCTTTCAAAAAAGTCTCTGCATCAGCTTCAAGCAAAGGGGACATCTCCCTTTAACAGAGAGGAGTGGGACATTTAAGTAGGCACAGAGTTCAGAGAAATTCGATTATTCAAGAATTCCCAGTGCATCAATCCAGATGTTACTATTTCAAATGTCAACACTCCACTCCTTCTTAATTCTGAATTTAGTGGAGCAGCCTTATATGGGTTGAGAGTTTATTCTTCTCTGGAAGTCTGCTACTCTTTGATTAAGTTCTGTACCAGACCTCTCAGATTTCTGTTTTCTGCCTTCCAGATGCAAGAAGCGAAAGTTTTATTTTATGCGTCCAATGAGGCCTTTAGGCTTTTGCCATTTGCCTCAAATTGATTAATTACTTTTGGCCTTTCTTTGTCTCTCCCCATCAATAGCCCTGAGCAACAAACATCTAATTCCATACTTCTTATAATTACTACATTCCCCATATCTCTCAAATTCCTGAGATATTGACCCTCAAGTGCATCCCCTCTAAATTCATACAATTCTAATTTACTAGCAGTGAAAGTTTTAATAACTTCACAGCTACATCATGTCAGAGGTTATTGATACTCCATCTACCAACAATCATGTGATTCTCACTGCTAGCTAGCTGGTGAGTTTTTAGCTCTGAAACTCCATTTTAAAGTAAATTTTTATCACAAAATATCACAAGTTTGAGTATTTTGGAAAAAGTTGTTAACACAGAGTCTTGTGTATAGGTGCATTTCATAATTTCTTACCTAACACACACTTTAACAAATCTGAAAGAATAGAATGCATACACAGTATATGTTCTCAGAATGCAAAGTAATTAAACTAGAAACTATTAACAGAAAGATATCCCCAAACAACACATTCTTAAGAATCCCATGAACCAAAAAGTCTCAATGAAATTGAAACAGAAAACAGTAGGAAAAATAATGAAATCAAAATTTAGTTTTTTTTTTTTTTTAAAAAAAGATCAGCCAAGCTAATCAAGAAAAAGAGCAGACACAAATTATCAACATCACAAATTAACAAATGGCCATACTACTAATCCAATCAACAATAAAAAAGATAAAGATATACTGCAAACAACTGTGTCTGCAAATTTAATAATGTAAATGAAAGAAACTAATTTCTTAAAAGATACAAGCAACAGAAATTCACAGAAGAAATAGATAATCTGAATAAGACTATAGCTGTTAAATAAATTGAATTAATAATCTTACAAAAAATCTTCCAAAAAAAAAAGGATTAAGTTCAGTTAGTTTCACTGTCGGATTTCTACAAAACATTTAAGAAATATTATCAGTTCTCCACAATCTCTTCCAGCAAATAGAAGCAGAGAGAATACTTTCTAATTCATTTTATGAGGCCAGAATTACCCTAATACCAAAACTGGATAGAGACATATATAAAAAACAGAACAATATTGCTTGTAAACACAAATGTACAAGTCATCAGCAAAATAGTAGAAAACTGAATACAGCAATGTATTAAAGTAATTATAGAGCACATCCAAGTAGATTTTTTTTTTTTTTTTAGGTGTGCAAGGCTGGTTCAACATTTGAAAATCAGTCAGTCTAATCCACCATATTACTAGTCTGGTCTCCTGAAATACTGAATGGATTTTGGAGAATAGCAGTGATCTACTCAAATACAACAAATTAGTAACTCAAATTGTAGCTAGCTGCTGTGCCAACTGTGGTATATTTGCTAGAACAGATTAATATAGCCTTAGATGCATATTTGTAACCGATTTTGTTAATTTCTATCCCAATCTGGAAGACAGAATAGAAATTGTTTACATTCACTTGGAATGAACAACTACGTACATTGTTTGTGGGCTCTGTTAATGTTCTCACTCACTATAAGAATATTGTCCTAAGGGACTTGGACACAGGCTATCTGGACATTTTATAGAACATCACATTGGTTCTCTATTTTGATGACATTATATTAATCAGACCACATAAGGAAGAATTGGTAAGTACATTTTGTAAATCTAAAATTAAAAATACATTTAAAATTAAAAATTATACTAGTCATAATAAAAATATTTGTAATACCTAGGGATATACTTAAGGAAAAGATACAGTACATATTCAGTACATACGGAATTTTATTTCAAGTCACTAATAAAGACATAAATAAATAAATATGCACACCATGTTCATAAATGGAAAAAAAAAAGTATTTTAGAGGTGATGTCAAATCTTCCAAACTATAATGTATAAATTCAATTAAGTCCAACTGAAATTTTGTATGTGCATGTGTGTGTGTGTGTAAAAGTTTATGATTTTATCTTAAATTTTGTATGGAATTTTTAATGGCTAAAAAAAATTGACAGAAAAAGAATCAGAGACAAGAATTTTATTCCAGAAATAGGATAGATTATAAGGACACAACAATCGAAAAAGTATGTTATTCATAGATAGGAGACTAACTCATGGGAACATGATGAACTGAAAAAAAATGCATTCAAAATAATGATGCTGAAACAATTGGTTATAGGCACATTATAAAGGAAGGGATTGCTATATTAAAGTAAGCTTGATATATTAAAACGTTGATGAAAACAAAACTTATTTTCATAAACAAACTAAAATCAAATTTAAAATCAAAATGAAAAAACTACAGAATTGGAAAGGATATATGTAACATAAACTGATAAAGGATTAAGATTCAGACTAGAAAAATACATCCCACAAGTCACCAAAGATAAAGAATCAAGGAAAAAATGTAAATAGGAAAAATGAAGAAAAGAAAAAACCTTATGTCCACTGCATAATAAACATGATCATGCAAATAACCACACTAATTCAAGTTAAAACACTAATGTGCTATTATTTTGGCAAAATTTTAAAAGCTGAAAATATCAAATGTTTGTGATAGAAACTCTCATACACGTCTGATGAGCTTATAAAATGGTATAACAAATGTTATAAATGTCCATATCCAATTAAGATGATCTATATACCATGCAGTCTCTCGATTCCATTTCTAAGAATGCAAAGCAGTAATTTCCAATCCTGGGATGATATCAGAATCAATTGGTGAACTTGTAAAAACACCAATCTGCCATGGCATCTCAATTAATACAAAATCTCTGGGGGTGGGCTTGGTCTTTAGAATTATTTTTGATTTGTGAAAAGAGACATGAGCTATTGAAGCATTTAGATAATGCTGCAAAAAAAAAAAAAATGGAAAAAGGATGTCTCCTAATAATAAATATATTTTTGGCTTATTCACTCACTGAAATATAGTAAATCAATTAAAATAAGTAAATGAAAGCTATATCTATCAATGCAGACAAATCTAAAAATATAATATTGAGTAAAGCAAGTGAATTATTTTTGTGGATACTTACATATGTAGTAAAATAATAATAACTAGTCTGAAAATTAAAAATGTTTAGAATAACAGTTGTTTGAATACCTGTTATCATAGAAGCATAAGTATGGTAATAGATGTGGTATATAGGTGATATGACATATTTGTATTTTACTAGTTTCTAAAATCTTTACTAAAAGTTTGTAAAACTATTAAGGTTCAATAAATCTAGGTGCTAAATACAAAAGTATTCTTTATGTCTAATATAAAGGTAGGTACTAAACATAAGGGTATTCTTTATATTTAACACACGTGAACATTTTCATGCACACATTCAAAAAAACCTCAGATTTTCTGCAAAGATCCCTAAAAACTGGGTAATGAGACAAATATATTTCGTGAGGGAATGGTGGTGGATAAAGGGCTATAAAACATTAGAGTGGCCAATAAGGCAGGTATGAAGTATACAGTAAAGCAAAGGAATATTCACAGCTTTTCTTAGAAATAAGGCATTTATACTATTTTCTAATAACTCAAATAGAAATCTGCTCTCAAACCAGAATAAATGGCAATTCATATACACTGC
>NW_011888784.1:19405146-19407619 GCF_000151845.1 Pteropus vampyrus | reverse complement strand
GATCATGCAAATAACCACACTAATTCAAGTTAAAACACTAATGTGCTATTATTTTGGCAAAATTTTAAAAGCTGAAAATATCAAATGTTTGTGATAGAAACTCTCATACACGTCTGATGAGCTTATAAAATGGTATAACAAATGTTATAAATGTCCATATCCAATTAAGATGATCTATATACCATGCAGTCTCTCGATTCCATTTCTAAGAATGCAAAGCAGTAATTTCCAATCCTGGGATGATATCAGAATCAATTGGTGAACTTGTAAAAACACCAATCTGCCATGGCATCTCAATTAATACAAAATCTCTGGGGGTGGGCTTGGTCTTTAGAATTATTTTTGATTTGTGAAAAGAGACATGAGCTATTGAAGCATTTAGATAATGCTGCAAAAAAAAAAAAAATGGAAAAAGGATGTCTCCTAATAATAAATATATTTTTGGCTTATTCACTCACTGAAATATAGTAAATCAATTAAAATAAGTAAATGAAAGCTATATCTATCAATGCAGACAAATCTAAAAATATAATATTGAGTAAAGCAAGTGAATTATTTTTGTGGATACTTACATATGTAGTAAAATAATAATAACTAGTCTGAAAATTAAAAATGTTTAGAATAACAGTTGTTTGAATACCTGTTATCATAGAAGCATAAGTATGGTAATAGATGTGGTATATAGGTGATATGACATATTTGTATTTTACTAGTTTCTAAAATCTTTACTAAAAGTTTGTAAAACTATTAAGGTTCAATAAATCTAGGTGCTAAATACAAAAGTATTCTTTATGTCTAATATAAAGGTAGGTACTAAACATAAGGGTATTCTTTATATTTAACACACGTGAACATTTTCATGCACACATTCAAAAAAACCTCAGATTTTCTGCAAAGATCCCTAAAAACTGGGTAATGAGACAAATATATTTCGTGAGGGAATGGTGGTGGATAAAGGGCTATAAAACATTAGAGTGGCCAATAAGGCAGGTATGAAGTATACAGTAAAGCAAAGGAATATTCACAGCTTTTCTTAGAAATAAGGCATTTATACTATTTTCTAATAACTCAAATAGAAATCTGCTCTCAAACCAGAATAAATGGCAATTCATATACACTGCGATATCAGGGAGAAAAACTGTATTATGCAAACAATACTATCCAGTGATTTCTTAGTAACAACTACGAAGAATACAATACAGGATGTATGAGATAACTGGATGTTTTAAACAAGGATGAAGGCAATGACTATTGGTTCTAATGAGAAAATGAAAGACAGAGTTGAAAAAAATCTGAATTCCTTAAATCATAGGTATAGTTCTTTCTCAGAATAGTCAATAATCTCATGGTAAATGCTAATGGATCATAAAAATGGAATAATTACATAAAAAACATTATATGTTTCCTATTATTAAACTTTTTGAGAATGATTTATTTCTGGTTTTGGTTATCATCTATTTAATGACAATATTGCACAATGATAAATTAAGAAAACTTTAGTAATGAAACAGATTAATACATAAGAGAGAAACAAAGATTTGGTGGCTAGGAAAACTCTTCTCTAATAGATTTTAGATAAGAGCATCAGAGGACTTTAAATAAAATAACACAAAGAATGATTAGCAGAGAGAACACAAACCTAAGACAAATGCCTCAGTGACTTGCCTGGAAAAAGGCAAAGCATAGATTGTAACTTGAGATACTGTACATTAATATATAATTTTAATATGCAGCCCAATGGAAACAATTTGTATGTTATAATTGCCTTTCCAACTGTCTTTCATGAGATAAATACACAACCATTAACAAAACTTTAATGTATCACATTTTTTTTTACTAAACAAATTTGCTTTACAATATTGCTTAATCTTTCTAAGGAAATGACGAAACCCCTTATGCTGCATTAAACGCAAAGAATTGGGAATATTTGAAGTTTTCATTTTAGTATGAAAGAATACTTCATAGCAGTAGCTAAATTAATGACATTGTTTTCAAATAGTTGCCACGCAATAACTTTCTATTATTAAAATTATTAATTTTAGTTAAATTAGGTCTTGGTTTGTGTGAAGCTAGCTTTGTGGTAATCAGGATGAGAAATGACAAGAACACAGGAAGTGCAAAGGGAGATTAATGTTTATATTGAATTCATCTTATGTTAGTGCCTATCATTTCCAAGAAAAGTGGGAAATCAATCTATTATATACAAATAGAAATGCAAAATAAACATGTTCTTCAGCCTCTAGGAGAAATAGATAAACTTCCAGATGTATACGTAAATATTGAAGGAAAAAACAAAAAGGAAAACAAATATATGTTTGGATGAAAAGTTTTTTCAATGGGCATGAATCTGGGATAAGAGGGCTTTAAGGTATGAATATAAATAACAAGTGATTGATATAAAATAAAAAAGAAATGTTATTTTGAAAATTTCTTGCCTGCTTGATGTGTGATATACTACATAATCTGACCCATT
>NW_011888784.1:19396706-19403379 GCF_000151845.1 Pteropus vampyrus | reverse complement strand
GTTTACCACCCAAAGTCCAGTTTTCTTCAGCTACCATATATTTGATCTCCTTTACCCACTTCACTCTCCCCTAGCCTCCTATATTTGACCTTCTTTACGCAGTCTACCTCCCTCCTCCTCCCCCATCCCACTACTAACCACTATTCTATAGTCCTCTGGTAACCACTAGTCTATAGTCCAGGTCCATGAGTCTGTTTGTTTGTCCTGCTCATTTGTTGCTTTTATCACATATAAGTGGTATCATGTGATTTTCAACTTTTTCTATCTGGCTTATTTCGCTTAGCATGATTATTTTGAAGTCTATCCATGTCGTTGCAAATGGCAATATTTCATTTCTTCTTATGGCTGAGTAATAAGAATACTCTTTTTAAAATGTATGTTTGACATCCAGTGAAGATATAACAGGTGATTCACATTTTGATACTTTACTCTTCCTTTAACACTTAGAAATGATATATGAAATATGAATGAGAACACAAAGAGGCAAAGCTCATCTTTAAATAAACAAACAAACAAACAAAATAAAGGTAAATAACTTGAAGGATTATAAAACGAACAAGAAATGCAAAGCACTGAGAGGGGCTGACATGGATCTCCTGGTTTTTAGACATGAAAGCTGGAAGGGAGTTTGAGGCTATTGTTGAAGGTCATTCTTATAGAAAGGCTTTGTGGCCTTCATAGGGGGTTGAGGCAAAGACATTGCTCCTTCCTTACAAATGGATATTAAATCAAGCTATCAACTAGTTTCTTATTAATTATTTAAATATCTTCAGTGTAAGCACAGTACAGGAGGATGCAAATAGTATTATAAATTTGACTCTATATTGGAATTAGAGATGTGAGATGAGGGCAAACAAGATATTCTGAAAAATCTTCTCACTTTAACAACACTCAGAAGTGCTGGATGTTACATAATAAATATCCTTCAAAACATATAGTGTGTTCTCGCTTTCTATTTCTTTCTTTCTCTGTTTCTGTTTCTCTCTCATACACATACATACGTGCAGATTTGTGGTATGAAGTTACACTACATAAATGGTCCAGGAAATCCATAGTCGAAAAATAGCTTGATATTTTAAACGTATAAACGTAATGCTACAATGAAAGACAAAGAAGTTGAACACATGGAAGTAAGGTTAACAAACATGGAGGACAGAGTAAAACAGTATAAAATGGGTCTAACTGGATTAGCAAACAAAATACATTTAAAGTAATTATAATAAGAAAAGAATAATTTTATTAATTATTTTCTGTTTGTCTTGTCAGTTTTTGTTCCTCTTTTCCACTCTTGCTAACTTCTTTTTGTTTTATTTTTCTTCCTATTGTTATGCTTTAATTTTTTTCTTTTTTTCTTTCATTAATTTTAATAGATATGTATCCACAATGGAATATTATTCAACCATAAAAGAAGGAAGTCCTGCTGTTTGTGACAACATGAATGAATCTTGAGGGGATTTTGCTAAGTAAAAATGAATCTTGAGGGGATTTTGCTAAGTAAAATAGGTTAAACAGAGAAAGACAATATTGTATAAGTTTCTCTGAGTGGAAAGTTAACATATGGGTTGTGTCATTGCACAGGTTTATGTCATTAAAGCTGGAAACATTCTCGAAGAAGACTGAATTCCTATAAAAACCTCAATGACATTTTTCACAGAAATTTTCAAAAAATTCAAAAATTCTTATGAAACTCCAAAAGGCCCCTAACAGCAAAAACAATCAAGAGAGGGAAATGGTTATATTCTATTTGGTGAATTATAGAAAGATAGAAACAGATTGAAAAAAAGTATGGAAGAACTTTACTGAGTTAAAACAACCTTCTGATTAGCACTTGGTTCAGAAGTCTTTCATATTTCACTCATACATATAAGAAAAATTCCCAAATAACAATGCTATGTAAAGCATTTATTCATTTGTACATTCACTCACTCAGTTACATTACAAATATCCACTGAGTATGTAGTCTGTGCCAGGCATCAGGCTGGATGGGGCTGGAAGTTAAACAGATGAGAAAGATACTATCTTTGCTTCAAAGAGTTCACTATCAAGGGTAGCAATGTAAGAAGAGCAAAGCAGCCCATTATTTTATATTATAGTTGTAGTTTTGAGTGAAATAAGTACTGATAGAAGCAGATGACTTCTAGTCTAACAACCAATCTTTCTAAAAAAACCACCATCACAGTAACACTACCAGTAGTAATAACTAGATTTATTGAGCACTTACTAAAAAAAACAAGATACTGTTCTAAGTGTTTTACAGTTAATGCTAACAACACACTGTAAAGAGGGTGCAATTTTCCTTTTTTCATAGATAGAGATAGTAGTAATAGTCAAGGCTGTTTGATTTTGATAGTTGGGGGAGGCGAAGGGGGAGCTTCGTCTTCTATCATCTCTCTCTCTCTTATCTATCATCTATCTATCTATCTATCTATCTATCTATCTATCTATCTATCATCTATCTATCTATCTATCTATCTATCTATCTATCTATCTATCATCTGTCATCTGTCATTTGTCTATCTTTGTGTATATCTATCCACTCAGGGCTAGTTGCAAATACATAAATGCATGCACAGCAAATTGTATGTTTTATTTAATACGATATTTCAGAGTCTGTTTTATACAGAGAGTGTAATTTAACTGCCTGCTTTTTGTTTACTCCTTTAATGTCATACTCATAAGATCTTGGACAAAATGGTACCCTTGAGTCTCAGGGCACATAGCCAGCATATTGCCCTATTCTATTTCTTTAGAGAAGATTTCATTCTTTTGCATTGCATTCTTTACAAATGAAAACCTAGTGCATCATAATTCACTTAATCATACTAAGGATGAACTTGGTATGTTCCTTTGATAGATAAATAACTATTGAAAATCAAATACTACATGTCAGACAAATTGCCTCTGTGTAGTGCTCTGCTGGGTGAATTAATTGCCTTTTGTGTGGCTCTGCATGAACTGTCTGTCCACAGTGGCGTATTATTGAGAAGAGAGAGAATAATGGTTTCATAAACCTTTCAGGAAAAGTTTCTACTTGTTGCTTATTTGGAATGCCTAAAACTGAGTCTTGTTTGCTTTGAATAGAGGAAAAATAGAGTATTTTCAGGTAGAAATAAATATTAATACTATCATCACAATAATTATTTTCCTATCTTTTCTACAATCGGTGTTTTTCTCTAGAATACTATTCTTTCCTCTAAGAAATAAAATGTTTGAAAATTATTTATTAATTTTATCTCTTTCATTCATAAAATTGATTATTCAGTTCTTTAAAATGACATATGATAGGTTGTAATAATTTTATATTTAAAAATAATGTAAATGAAGAAAAATACTACACAATCTAATGAATTTATAACTCAGAATTATGTAAATTGCTTTCCTGGTAGTTAGTTATGATAAGTAGTTATAGTAAGATTTGAGAGATGACAGTTTTATCATAAATAAAACTGCAGGATATAGTAGAAATCAAAGTATACAAAAATGGCTATCCTATATTTTAAGCATAAAAGATTACTTCTTAGTTTATTAAAACTGATAGAATTTTATCTTGGAAATAAAAATTTATCTCAATCTTAAGGTATCTTGAAGAAAATAGTTAAATGTTAATATTTAACAAGACTATATTTTTTATAACTTAACCAATGTTTATTTTATAATAGCAGGAGTCATTGTATAGGTATATTTTTATATAGGCTTATGTTGATGAACATGCTAAAAATGAATTAAAGCTGTTGAAGCATTGCATTGTAAGAATTTGTAAAATTTCCATAATTCTTATGAACATGGATTCATTTTCTAGTCTTCCTTGGCCTCATTCTTTACAAATGAAAACCTAGTGCATCATAACTCACTTAACCACTGGGAAAGAAATGAAGCCAAGGAAATCATTTCTGAACTTTGTTTTCTGTATGAAGCATAAAGTTAATAGTGTGTTTATACAAAGTAATCTTTAATTTTATTATTATTATTATTACCATATATTTGATTACCATATATTACTGTTTTCTAGTACTCCTTTACCCTCTGGCAAACACTAAACTGTTGTCTGTGTCTCTGAGTTTTTGTTTGTTTGTTTGTCTATATTGATGTTCTATAACATCCCTATGATTTTTATAGTTGATATTATTACTTCAATAATATCATTATAGTTGATATTATTACTTCAATAATATCATTATTCAAATCATTATGGAATTTTATTTACTTTTCCACATTTTAGCAAAGTTAAATTTGTAGTAAATGTGCTTAGAGTTCCTGTATAATTCATTTCTGCTTACCCAATTATAAGTTTGCTTTAAGTTCTCTGCTTTGTATAATCAAATATATCTGTATGTAAGTTTTCTTCAATTTCCAGAGATGTTTGTATTCAAATTCATGATCTATCTGCTTTAAACAATATATAATTTTGGATAAATGACTTAAACTTGAATCATCTGATTGTAAATCATGGCTGATAATAAATGCTCTCAATTCATAAGCTATTTTGAGGATTGAATCAGATGAGAGATATAAACTGGTAATCAAAGAACCTGGCATATAGAACAAACACATACTTGCAATTATCATAAGGCCAAAACTTTTACCCTAACTCAGAGGGAAGGAAATGAAATTTTTATATTAAATTTTTTAGTTGTAACTTTCTGTATATTTTAAACTGTTGAGAACTATAGTTATTGATTTAGCTCTAGACCTCAGTTCCTCCATCACATTTATCCCCAAGTCTTGAGGGACAAATTTCTCCTACCATGTTTCAAAATTATGATATTTCCCCATATAATCAGAAACTTCCTCTTCTATGCCACACAAGAACACAGCAGCAAAATATATCATCATTTATAAAATGTCTATGTAGTGTGTAAGTTGTTTCAGAGGCAGTTTCTGAAATACTCTAGAGTTAGTTTCAATGATTAAAAGTAGTACACTAAGATAAAATGTTTCATTTGATTTTAATGAATCATTTCCTAAACATTCCTTGCTTGATTTCATATTTAGAATTGGGATTCTCTGAGTTCTCACCTCTCAGAAACCTTTGTTTAATGATTTCCCAGTCTTATCTACTCGTAAACACACTTTCAGATTATCTGTTGCTTAATCTGTCCTCCTAAAGGAAAACAATAAAGCATTCATAGTGGCTTGCAATGGCTATAAAGAGGCCCTAAATCTTTTGAACAAAATGCTACAATTTCATTGTCTCATCTCCTTATTGGTGCCATAGCCTCCTGTCATTGAGTGCTATTGAACTTGTGTGTCTCAGAGTCACAGATAAGCTTTAAGGAGTGGAAATAACTTTTATTTGTTATGGGCAATAAAACCGGCAACTCCACTGACTACCTAACAAGAAGGCATCGGATGATGCAGATCCCGTCAAGCAGAACACACATCGAAATAGTGTCTGAAGGGCAATGTACTGAGGCATATGTGGTATAAATCTACACAGTAAAATTATATGGCGATGAGAGAAAATTAGAGAACAAAGAACAAAGGGTAACACAGATGCTGGCAATGGGAAGTCGCAAACATATATCTTCTAAGTAGTAAACATATATCTTCCCATCAAGATCCTCTGATAATGTCAGTTCAACACATTTTTAATAAAGCAAAAACTGTTTAGCTTCGAATTCCTCAAGCCTTCTCCCTCCCACATGTATGGTTACATATTCATATTTTATGAGTCTTACATGTAAGTTAACTGAATTTTTCTACACCAAATGTTAAATTCTGTATTTTTTTGTTTTGGAGATACATTTATATATATTTCATTTCATTTGATTTAAATTTGTTTTTTAATTTACTGTGTTTTCATTGATAATAGGTCTTTTGCCCTTGTAAACTTTTGTCTGAGGAATGGAAGGGATCTAAAATGTTGAAACACAATGAAATCTTCTCTAAAGGACTATCACAACATGATATTCCCTAGTAACCAATTAGAGCAAATAGCAATTTTCACCATCAGGCATTTCTTCCTACATCTCCCCGAAATGCTCTTAAATTAGTCCAGCCATAACATGTAGTTTTTTAATGTAGTTGTTAATGTTTTAAAGTCTTTTTCTAGGAGATGTAACTGAAGACATGCTAAGGAGAATTAACTACGGTTGCTTGAGAACAAAAGTCAAAGATATTTATAAATATGTTAAATAAAATATTTATTGACATATGTTTGTCAAAAATCTGATTCTTATCACCAGGTTAAAATATAAAGCATTTATAACAACAGAATATTAATATGCATATATTAATTTCTCTTAAGTTTCTTTAAAAATATGGAAAATTTTCACTGCACGTTGTCTAAAAAGGCATAGTGAAAAGGGTCTTTTATGTCTTTCTAAATCTTTCTTACTAAAATCCAAGGAGCGAAGGAAAGGCATTTTTATTTGCTTAAATTATTCAGATAATTGCTTAACTTTTTTATTTTACCTCATGAGACTCGGCACAGAATCACTAAGTCCCTTTGTTGTGCAGTTTTCCCTGTTTCTTCTCTATGACATGTCTGGTTTTCTTGACCTCATTAAGTGACAATAACACCTGACTGGGGTTGGAGAGCATAATAACAACAAAAAATGCTTAAAAAGCTACCACAGCTACCTGGAGTTGTCATCTGTCCATGCCTACTTTCCAGTTCCATTGTAAACAGTTTTGGCTGATGATTTTAATTCTCATTTCCTGCCTAGCTCCT
>NW_011888784.1:19369763-19396071 GCF_000151845.1 Pteropus vampyrus | reverse complement strand
CTCTTCAGTACTTTCTGCCCACTTTGCACACCGTCTTCAAGCTTAATCTCTCTAAAATCTCTGGATATGTCATTTTAGTAATGAGAATTTCATTTTTCAGGCCTCCTTAAAACTGACCCCCTTAGAAGAGCAAATGTTTCAATTAAGATAAAGCTTTTGTCTTCTCTTTGATAATACATCTTCCTGGTTTTATTAATTTATTTTTTCCATTTCCTCTTTCTCTCTCTTGGAAATACTTGAATACATATATAGTTATATAAATTATATTTTTATATATTGCACAAAAATACAGTTATTACATGTAGTATATTTGCAAATATAATGCCTTTTTAAAATCTACCTTTTATGTGAATTGTTTTTACAATGAGAAAGAAAAGCCAGAAATTGCTTTGAAATGGCATATTCTATTCCATGAAGTAAAAAATAGTGATTATTTCCTCAAAATAGCATTCAGATCACCTGGGAGCTTATTTAACTAGACTTTGCAGCCTCTTATCCCACTGCATTCTTTATGGAATCTATGTTTCAGACATACTGAGCTGCTCAAACATATCACCCACTGTCATGCCTCCA
The DNA here is from genome assembly GCF_000151845.1 of Pteropus vampyrus. Classification (NCBI taxonomy): domain Eukaryota; kingdom Metazoa; phylum Chordata; class Mammalia; order Chiroptera; family Pteropodidae; genus Pteropus; species Pteropus vampyrus. The sequence goes on along the minus strand of NW_011888784.1, from coordinate 19,395,498 downwards.
TAACTTTGTTCATGCATTTCTTCAGTTCAGCACATCATTCTCTGATTATGGAAAATTTACTTGTTATTTAAATCTCAACTCAAGTATCATCTCTTCAAAGCAAGTGAAAATTATGTGCTTCCTCTTTATTAAACACAAAATAATTGAAGTTTTACTCCCATTAGATTTGCTCTTAAATTAAAGTTGGCTCGTTCCATGTGTGTCTCCGTTTCTATGTCACTAATCAGAACTGACCTATAGGCCTGGTACTGGGTTTTGCAGTTAGTAAATTACTTAATTCAATTGAAGATATGCTCCAAATTGGAAATAGAATAAATTGGTAGGTGATATATTCTTTTCCTGTTTACATGACTTTAAATATATAATAATCTCATTCATTAACAATTTTTTAGTGATTATTATGTCTAGACTCTGTATGTTATTATTACATTAATAAGATAGTTTCTATACTTAAGAAACTAAAAATATAGTGAAAATAGTAGAAAATAGGATGAGAATTATAATTCAAGAGAAAGGCATAAAATTAGAAATATTCACTGAATATTATAGAAAAACGATATAGAGGCCACTTTCTCACTAGGAATGAAATAGGGATTGTTTCCTGGAAGAAATTCGATAGGAATTTGTTTTTAATGTTGAATTTGAGTTGATGAGGTAGAGAGGCAATAAAGGGCATTCCAGGCAGGGAGTGATAGCCCAAGAAAGAGCGAAGTACTAAAACTAGCACTAAGTGGGAGCCACACCAATTATTGACAGTAATTATTTCTATCTTGCTGGAAGTAGTCAGTGGCATGAAATGGTATTGAAGAGATATGCAGGTACAGTAACTTAGAGGGCCTTGAATCAGTTGGTTAAGAAACTTGGGTTCGATCATTCAGGCCAAAGATTTCCAAAATGTTCCTATACAGTTTGGTAAGATGTTAATAGGAAATCTTAAAAGGGGTTTCTCTAATCATAGATGTTTAGCAAATTCTCAGGCTAGAAAAACAAATTTAAACAAGTGTCCCTACTGCAGGATTTCCCAAGGTTGTAATAAACTAATATGTGTTATAATTTTCCAAAAAGGAGATCTAATATTGAGCATATGTATTTGCTCTTTAATGAGCCCCAATCAACAATTCCTGGAACTTTAGTATTGTGCGAGTAGGACAATACTCTTGTATAGACAATGAAGTATCATGAAGGAAGGGGTTTAAATTCAAAATGGATTGCTGTGGTAGTGTTTGGAGAGTGTAAAATAGGTAGAGGGGGAAAAGGAATAGGGTTTTTATTGTAGAATTCCCAAACAGTAGGAAAGACTACACTAGTACTGTCGGAGAAAGAATGAAAAAAACATATTTGAAGTATTCCAGGTGATAAATCAATAAAAATGTGTGGCTAATGAATAAAACAGGAGAAAAAAGTTCAAAAATTTCACTCAGCATTCTGACTTATGTGAACAAGTGAATATGGGGCTTCCAATGGTGAAACTATGGTGGTAGAAATTTGTTCAGAGAAGAAAAGATCTTTTAGACTTGGAAATGTCAATTTTGAACTTTTAGTGGAAATCCAGGTGGACATATCTATGTTAAAGTGAGATTTAGGCCTCAGGAGTTTGGCAGAGTAATCTAGACTGGAAATGGTTTTTGTGAATCACCGTGATACCTGTGAAATTAGAAGTTTTACACATGTATGAAATTATCAAGTTTCAAAGTGATGTTTCTATTGGTCCTCAGTATTCATCCTTAATAATGACAATTATGGAAAGTTAAAGTTGAATTAAATATCATTTCTTACTGGATTTTTAATAATGTTTGTGATTATTTTCATTTTAGAGATAAGAAAAATAAAACAGCACTTTTTCAGAATACTTGTTCTGACTAATATAAACTCTATAAAGAAAGTTTAATAATTACCAAAAATAGATTTGACTTTATAAACCCAGTATCATGGGTTAGGACTTTCATGGTTTTTCATCTTGCTTGTTTGAATCATACATGGAGACCTAAAAGTGCCTGTTAATTGCCCTTGTATCGGCAACCGAAGATGGCTAATAGTATTCAATCACTATCAGAAGTATTCAAACACACTCATTAACAGTCACATCTATCGTGGGGTAAATATCTAGTCTCAACTGTGACTCAAGGGTGATAGATTGGTGAAGGATGAGTTACTGGTACCACGCTTCCTTCTTCATGTTCTACACTTCCTAAAATATTTAGAAAACCCTTCATATACTGCATTTCTTAAAATATTTAGAAAGTGTCAACTGCGGTAATTTAGATTGAATAGGTTTGAAAATCTCTAATATGTTTTTTCTCATCTCCTTATTTCTACTAGCAAACATCATTGCCATCTGAAACAGGTATGAACAAACTGATCTGATATTTCTCATGGATTATTAACATTCATTTTAGTTTTGAGAATAAATAACAAAACTTTTGTAGCTAAATAGCTATTTATATGACAAGTAAAGTTATTTTGTTTTCATATTTATACAAAACACCTATAAACTTGGGGTTTTGCATTATAATAAGTGACATGTGATGAAGAATACACTCAATCTGTATTATCTATAAAAACAAAAAAGTGGAATTGTTTAGAGAAAACAGATTAATGAAAACATTTTATTTCTTGTGTCAATTTTAAAACAATTTAAATTATCTATTACTTATATTATAAAGTAATATATTTAAAGATGCAAAACAGCTGATTGCAATAGATGTAGTACAGCCAAATTAAAAATAGAAAAATAAATGGAGAATTAGGGGTAAAAAAAAAAATTGCTTGAAAATGATATGGAGGCGGAGGTAAAGTTTAATCTCATGAAATCCACTACAGTTTTTTCTGAACAAGATAGAGAATTAGCATGTGCTGTTAACTACCTTCACCAAGCCAAAATTCAGAAAAAACACAGAAATGAGACTGTTTCTCATTGTTGAACATGGAGCTGTGTTTCCCCACAGATCCTTGGGGATACTCAAGGTGGTTAAGTCATTATGTGAGTAGAGTTCGAGGGTCAAAGTTGGCTAAGCACTAATGTTGAAGCTTAGATCAGGAGGGCAGCATTTCTCATTGTGACATTTCTATTTCCCATTTACTCTAGGAAGATCTCTAATGGCCCTATTACACTTTGGGGCAGGAAACCAATAGCAATATCCTAGCATCAATCAACTGGGCTAAAGAGCCTACAATAACAAGCACAAATTGCTGCACAGCCTTGAGTGTTCCTCCACTTACATAATAAAAATATTTAATAATTGTTAAGACATAGTCACCAACCAGGCAGAACAGACAATATCTGCACTGGTAACCCATGAAGAAATATGCTACACCCTACTCATGACGGATACAAGTGGTATCATGGAGTGGTGGTCATGGAGATCCATTCTGTGCCAACCAATATCTCTTATTGGATAGTAGAGAGGTTTCTAAGTGATGGGAGCAAATGGGGGAGGGCGTGCTCAAAACAACAGCTATTTGAAACATTTTCCAGATTGGTTTAGTTGTCATGGTGCACAACAGCTGAATATGAGCTTTACCTCTGTATCAACCCAACCTCCTCTCAACCTCCGATGAGTCTGCAAGTAAATCAGAACAGATAGAGGGAGTTCTATAAAAGATTAGTAGCTGTGGGAAGTTTCTGGGAGGTTTTCTACAAAGTTACTGGTCTTGTTAGGTGTCAGGGAGGCAGGGAGTGATTAACTCAGTTTGCTACCTTGGAGACATGCTCTCTGCTCTGAGATGTGCTCTCCACCTCCCTCTCTCCTTCCCTTCTAAAAAAACCCCTAAGTTTATTCTCCTGGAGGAGGACAAGTTAAGATATAGATTTTCCATTTCTCCTTACAGGTACAAATGCTGATGTGGCTGACAAATCTCAGAAAGAAAACTGAACCATTTATAGGAAAAGAAGACAAGTTGATGAACCAACATAACAGGAATTTAAAATAAATATCCTAGAATTAAATGACCATATCGGAACTATAGGATAAAATTAGAAGTTAAATGAACAATTTTTCTTTAATTGTAGAATGCCTCAGTATTTTCCCACAAGATAAAAGTGTTACACATTGATCTATAACACTTGTCTTTTATGGTTTTTATTTCATTCATTGGAAGCCATCTTCCTTTCTTAGATCTCTTGAAGTACTTGGTTACTGTGCTGCAAGCATTATGAAATTGTGCACATTCTTTCAAAGACAAATATCAAATTCACTGTATTCATCTTAACTCTGATGCCACCATTCTTGTGCCTTGCTGTGTATTTAATAAATTGTCATTTTAAGGTCAAATTATGATATAATATGTTTTTAATTTTACAAAGAAACAAAATACTCAGTATTAATAGTGCAGAGAAAAAATTACAGAAATGTGAACGGCTATGACCTAGTTTACGCATGCACTGGAAATATCAACTACTTAATGGCAACTACCTGGCAGTGACATATTTGAGATGCCATTGATTGTTAGATGTTATCTCAGTTTTAAAGAAATGGATAAAAATATGTACATATTAGAATTGATGGCATACAATGTTAGGTTATTAAGTATGTATATACGTGCATAAAGCATATAATGGTTGAAATTTAAACAATTTACTAAGGAGGAAACTAAAATCCAGTACTCTCCTGAAAAATATCTAAAACACAGTTTTCACAGGTGAGATGAGAGATACAAAAAGGGGGAAAAAATCCAGAAATGACAATTTGTGTGTAATAGAAGTCTCAAAGGAGGAAAAAAATAAGATATGTGAGAAAATATTGAAAGAATTAAGCATTTCCTTGAATTAAAATACATTTGGTCTCAATTGAAAATTTATCTAGAGTTTCAAAATATTATAAGAAAAATAAAAAAATAACACATTACAAAAGGAAAATGTTACAGGAAAATTTAAGAAGATTATAAAAAAAGATAAATTCTAAAAACGTTGAAAATGCTGATTACCTATGAAAGGATGGTATTGATCTTAAACTTTTCAAGAGTTTGCTGGATGCAAGACAATTTCAGATAAAAACTCTTCATTGCATGCTAAATATTTCACCATTTCTCTCTCTTTACATACAGTTTAGTCATCACTAAGCTTTTCTCTCAGCTGTTTCTTCTGATCATCTCCCTGCCCCTTCTCAAAGTAAGTGCTCTAGACTACTGCCTGGCACTGCTCTCAGGGAGAGTAACCTCTTTGGTATTCTGGTGAATGTGATTCTCCATCTTGTTACAGGTGGAATTAGAAGTAAAGGGAGAAGAGGAACAGGGAGTAGAGGGGAAGGAGGGAAAAAGGACTTCTCCTTGCCACTATTTAGGTTTGCTGCTTACACAAGCTGCTTTTCTAAGGGCCTGTTTTATTGGCAACAAATTCTACATCTCTTAGGAAGTGGGAGGAAGATTTGGCACCTTGCAGCTTTCTCTTTGATTTTGTATAAACTAGAGAGTTTCAGATTGCTTTGGGGTTTTTCTGTGATAAGGTGATAGGTATGCAGTTCAGGAAGCATTCCCACAGAGAACCTACATGGGATATCAAGATGCTATATCTGACTGCAAATCAACTCCCTGATTCCTAGAATGGTGGAATAATTGGCTGGGGATTTTATCTGTTCTTGTGGCTGATGCCAGTAAGAGAGTGTGTTTATTAACAATTTATTTACAGAACACAGATTGATTTCACTAGGGCTGCATAGCCAGTGACTGCAAAGAGGAAGTAAATGATTTTTTTCAGAGCTTTTAGAAATACACTATTGTAACGGAGTCAGTACACGTTGGAAGTGAATCAGCATGTAGTAGTAAAATGATGAGTATTGCAATAAAGAACACAAAATTAAATCTGTCTGGAAAACAAACTAGTTTAGGTTTTGATTTACATATAAACAATATAATCTGTACCATACTAAATTAAAGGAAAGAGGGCACAGATAAAATACAGTCAACCACCTAATTATGCAAATGATGTTGAGGATAATTACAATGGGATTATGCAGTGGTACAAAAGTAAGAGTTGGTTTCATATTACTCAATTAGTGAGAATGATACTAGTGAAAAAGAAAGAGACGAATTAAGAGAAAATATTATTTGAGTTTATAATCTATACTACCTGAGTAAAACAAAAAATGACAGGGCAGAAGCCAATGATACACTATTTTAACTATCTGATTAGTCTTAATCAAGTATAAATCTGAAGCTCATAGCAGAAAATAAAATCTACAGTTAAATACATGAGTATACAAGTAAATCATTTTATCGTCCGCAACACCATACTTTCAAAATATAAATTATTACCTGATTTAAAAAACAAAATAAAAACATGTATAACCTTATATTTGGTTAGTATTCCAAATACTGGAAGCAGCAGAATGAATGTACATAAAAACAAATGGAAGGTGGTAACCGGCAGTGCATAAAAATATAGCTGTATATAGGCACTATTTCTTTTTCCTGTGAATACATTTATACTCATCTTGGAGAATGTGCAAAAGTAAAATATCTAAAAGTATTGATAATTTGGCATGAATTATATTTTATTGCTAAGATGAATTGTTGGTCTCTATGATGTCTTTCAATCAAAAATATATATGATTTTAAGAACTAATTATGGGATAAGATTTTGGTTATATCAGGAAATTATTAGGAAAAGACTTGTTTTAGCATTTTAAGTTATGAAGGTATTATCCACATCTGCTTCATGTTTATAAAGATTTGAGCCTTGAAAACAATGTCATGGTATTTTTTTGTAATTCATTAAATGACAAAATCATAATTATTAAATATCCATTCTTGGCATAATTATCTTTTAAATTCCGATCCATCAATGTTTTTGATAATATGAGTTAACAAAAACACTGCCTTATGAAGAACTTGTAACTTTCTTACAGCTAAGCCAAGTTAAATTTTCTCTGCAGTTCCACAATATGTAATAAACATGAAAATGCATGTACCCTATAACATGGAGATTCTATCTGCTGTTATTTACTTTAGAAAAAAATGTACATTTACACATTTATTGCAATATTGTGTATCATAATGAAAAATCAAAAACTCCAAATTCCAGTGGTTGTATAAATTGTAGTAGATATTTATGAAGAAATACTATACAATTACAATGAATTATCTAGATCTATGAATTAGATCTATATATATCATCATGGTTAGGTCATAAAAACAATGGTGAGTGGAAAAAAAGTTGTAATATGTCACTTGACACACTTATGATAACAAAAGAATATACTTTTCAAATGGTATGTTTGTGGAGATACACACAGACACGCACACACTCACACAGAGATAAATGATACACACCAAACTTAAGATAATAACTTCCTCTGAGGAAGGAAGGCAGAAAGGAGAATGATAACGGGAATAACTTTATATATAAAATACTTTACATCTTTAATTTCAAAAATTTGAAAGAACAATGATGAAGAATAAACACTGCTCAATTATAAATTGTAGAAACATGAGAATTGTTGGCTTATTCTCTAAAATTATCTGGTCTACTTAAACATTTAAAAAATTGTTCTCTTAATCACCACTCGCAAATGAAGGAGACTGTGTCTATGCTATGAGTCATAGTGAACAATATTTTGAAATAGCACTGATATTATAATGATATTATAATGATATTATAATGATCATAGTATCATTTACAAATATTGTAATTATAGTAATAATAGAAATATCTGAAAACCAAACTAAATATGGATAACTTAAAATTTTCAGAGTTAAATTTTATAGAAATAGCGAGTCAAGTTTGACACTTTGGAGGAAGTTAAACAATTAGAAAATGGTGTTAGGTTAGCTGTTGTCTTGTCATTTTTTGTTTCCTAGAATTCCAGTCATCTGTATTGGTGTGTTGCATCTAGAATTGGACTTTCTTGCATTAGAGAGTAGAAATAGAAATTCTTGTTAGAAAGATAAATGATGCACTCTTATTATTTGTTGTGTAAGACAAAGCTGATGAACGCATGTCAACAAGAATGATTAAGAAAGGGTAATTTTAAAGCCTGTTATTGCTTTCGAACTGGCGTTCTTTCCACCTGCATGACTCTCAAAACACTTAAGGAAATTCTGAATGTCAATGCCCTAAGAAGCAAATATCAAATACTCAAGGTTCTGTCATAGCAAGGTCTAAATGTAACATACCACCCTTGGAAGTGTTTCTTCCCACTTCTGAAATTCTAAGGTGGTATAACAGAAAGGATGGATATATTGGGGGAAAAGAAAGAGGTGTGTGTTAGTGTTTATGTGTTTGGGAAGGAGATAAATGATATCATTTTGAATAAGGAATAAAAATGCTTATTAAATAGTCTATATCAAAATAAGTGGCATTATTGCTAATTACACCAAACAAATTTTAGAGTTTTCTGACCATAAATTTGAGATGGAATGTTAAAATTAATCATGAAGCTGAGTTTAAACGCCATAAATGACTGGATTACAATTGTCAGGCAAAGCAGTTAGTGATGTAACAATCATGTGTTGTTTCTGTGTTGCTTGGAAAATCAGATCCTGATCCACCTGCTGAAGACATAGTATCACTTAGACAAAGTTTGATGATTCAAAACATTTATTTTAATCTGACAGCATCTGCTTAAATTTATGGGGAGTTGAACTGTTAGGGATGATTACTCTTGCCTGAAACCTTGCTCTTTCTTGGCAGTGTCTACTGCATTTAATAATTCAGCAAAATGTTCCTTTATTGCTAAGTTATATGACTAAAAAGTGGAGCTATTTTTCTTCACTAATTCCAATATTTTCCAGAATTCAGTTTTATGATAAAATTATGTGAAGTTGATAAAAGAAAGATTATACATACAATATATCATTTGTCTCTTTTAAAATGTGTACATGACCTTTTGGAACTGAAAAGCAGATGATCAATAAAACTTTTAGTTTATTTTCATAATTGAATTATGAAATCGAGAAAATATATGCTATTTTCCCCAGGATACAACTTGGTAAGATACTCAATAATCAAGAAGAGATGTCTGGGACCAATTACTTTCCATATTTTTTGTTCTTACATTTTAATAATTAGTGAACTTTTTAAAAATAATTATATTTTCAAGACTTAATATATGATCTCACTAATTGTTCATTGTGTTTTATTTACTTCTTTAAAAAGATAATGAACTATATTTTGTTTACTTTTTGCTGTTTTTGGTGTAATTCTCCGTCAGGATCGTTTATTGTGGTAAGAGTCAGTATGAGGGTGGAGTGAAGGCCCAGAGAGCTTCAAGTACTATAGCGAAAGAGAAAACATTGCTGCTCCTTCCTACTTGGGCACCTCCTCCATTGTCTTATGCTTCTAGGCCAATTAGGCAATCTGGCAAGCTCAAGCATTAGGCTCTCTGTCTGTAGATAATGGTTAGTTGGAGTCAGTGGGTTTCCCGTCATCTTTTCAAGAGCCTTCTGACTTTTGCTTGTACCAGAAGGTATGAATGTCAGGCAAGGCACTAAGAAAGGATGCGATCATGGCAGGTGAGTGCAAAAATGTACTTATGGGAAGCTGAAAGACCTTACATTTCTTACTTCCTAAGGCTACGTTATACTAAGCCTGACTCCTGGGAGGCCTTATCTATTTCAGCAAAATGATCTCCTCTCTCCCTAAAAAAGTGATGCTCATTGTTTAGGAAAAAACCTGGAGGGCATTTGTTTTATGAGACTTAAAGTTAACTGTCAGAGGAATCTGCTGGATATCAACCAGTTTTAACCCAAATGTTATTTTAGATAGGAAAGATTGTCTATATTTCTATGGTAACACACTAGAGCTTCTAATCTTATTTCCAATAAATTATTTTATTGGCATATTAAAGCTTAAGTAATGTTAAATATTGCACAAACACTTGTACATCCAAGGATTTGTTTGTTGGTGTTGTTGTTGTTTGTCTGTTTTTTGATTTTTGGCCACCGTCTATATTTTAGATTATTTCAAGAAAATGTAAAAGCATCATGAGATACAGACTCAGATGACCTTCAGTGAAACATTGTATATATATTCCATAGAATCTGAAGTTAAAAAATTCTAAAGATAAATTCAAAGGATGTTCTTCTAAATATTGAACATTATTTTAATCAAATCACTGTAGTATTTGTCCTTTGTTGCTCCCACCAGGAAATACTAACAAAACTAATTTTTCTAGTGCATGTGTACATGTGTGCATATGTATTTGTAAATGAGTCTATGTGTATTTTATATATTTATGCATACATAAGGTTAGAGTTTTGAGAGTAAATATACTCTAACCCTTGGGTCCTAACCCAGTTCTCACCACCTATTAGTTTCTCCAAACTTGGTATAAACATTTTCACAAAAGTTGCTGTGAACCTATTCACAGGCTCTTCCTTATTCTGGCCTGAGAGATCACTAATTCCACTACAGCAAAGAGGTAGCATCTGCTTCTTATTCCAATCTTACAGCCCATAGGAGCTTCTCTCCAGATAGGAAAAAAACATTGTGAACTAACCCCAACCTCCACTTCACCACTTAGTGTTTGCTTTTGCAAATTTTCCTTTTGGGTCTCCTACTAAGTCCAGGCCACTCTATTACCAAAGAGGCAATTGATCTATTTATATGCCACCTCACCAAGTTGCTGCCACTGTGTAGTCCTCGAGGATCAAAAAGGACAAAGGTATAAAGATGAGAGTTTCTTCAATCTCTGTGTAAAGTGCTTAGGAAATTTGAAGGTAAAATTTAGGACTAGAAGGGAATAGATGTCTTACCCACTTGCTTAATCTTCTCATGTCACAAAGTAAAGACATTATTTATTTTTAATAAACTGGTGAATACTTTTTCAAATGTATAGTCCAGTGACTATGAACGCCTCTAATTCCCCGTGTAGCATTCTTCACTTAGTAGCGCAATATAGAAAATACGTGGGGGAAAATAGGAAAATAGGAATCATAGAAAAATAAATACTTGATTTAATTTCTCCTCCACATTTAGGAAACAGTTAATTTAGTATAAAGCACATGAAATCTGGACATAGTCAAAATCACAAGTCAAGTGGAAAATGTACAATTTGTAAACCTGGCTTTTTACATAGAGTCAAAAACAAGCATAAAGAAAACAAACAAATGAAAAGCAAAAACTCTAAAATATTAAGAAGAGTCATCTGGTTAATTACAAGTATACTGTTCTTTTGTTCAGTGTTAGTAAGACCTGTGAAATATGCTCAAGTATAGCACTTATTGCATTCTGCAACGTTACTTTTTGTTTTTAAAAAGATACGCTATAGGACCTATGTGTTCCAGAGTAGAATGCATATTTTAAAATTATGTGATAAAAACTAAAATAATAGCTTCTCAGAAGGATACTTAAGACTGAATTTTGAACAATGAAACTAAGTATTCATCAAAAGGGTTTTCTGTATTTCCTTTCTGCATTTTTTACCTTCTCATTCACTATTCAAACCTTTTTAATTTGTTTTTAATTCGTTTTTATTAAGATCATTAATAACTTACCTCCTTGTCTCTTAATTTGGTAAGAATATTGCAGTATTCATTTTAACTGACCTCTTATAACATTCAACATTTTTGAGTTGTTGCTCCTTGAAATATCCTTCCCCCTACATATCACTTTTGTGAATTTCCTCTGACATTTATGGTTACTCTTTAACCTCTCTTTTGGAAATGTTCCCTGGTGCATGGTTATTAAATACTGAAATCCTTAAAAGTTTATTCCTGTGTTCTTTTCTCATTCTGTATTCTCTCTCTAATGAATCATATCCACACTGCTTCAGTTCCCACCAACATTTGGTTGACTCATACACTGCAACCACCATCCTGGAATTTGTTAAACTTCAAACATTTCAGCTTGGATTTTTCAAAGGTGTTTTACTTAATGTATTGAAAGCTAAATTCACTCCTCATCCATAAACCTGTGAAGGTCATTCCCATAGGAGTAATCCTCAACACATTTATCTCCAAAATACTATATCCTATGTGTCATTATTATTTATTAACGTTAATTTCTAAATGTTTCCAAATCCATCTATTTACCTGGATTTTGTTATCACCATCCTAACACAAACAGTAGTTCTTTCTAAATTAGATTGAGGCAATATCTTTGTAAGTGATATGTCTGTATTAATTCTTTTCCTCACTTTTCAAACCCTATTACCCACCACAGCTTATGCCACTTCAATAACTTTCCATAGCTATTAGGATAAACACCAATTTCCTTAACATGTTGCTTGCTCAAGGTATTATACAAACGGGTCCTTACTCCATTAGCTTCATTTCACATAGGCTTTTTACTCACTCCCTGTGTTGTCCGCAATTTTGTTCTCTGATGATGTCGTATATCCTTTATGCCTTTGATTGTAAATCTCTGCTTCTACTCACTTTGCTTGGTTTAATGCCAACTCATTCTATGTCTCCCATCTCAGTTCTTACTTCTCTAAGTCAGCTTTCCTTGACCTCTCTGGTGGGTTCAAACTTCTCTAGTATGTGGTTTCACAGCACCCTTCAACTCTCCATAGCACTTATTACAGATATTCTATATATATATTTGTGTAATCACTTATTTAATATTCATATTAATGTCATAGCTCTTAGAAGGCAGAAAACCAATCTGATCCTACTTGCTATTGTTTTCTTAGTGTCTAGCCAGACCTGGCACCTAGTAGGTATTCAAATACTTGTTGACCAAATGAATGACTATAAGAAAATATGCAGTTAAGACATAATCTGGAGAGGTAGGAAATGCTGTGCAGAACTATGTCAAGGACAACAAGAACAGATTAGCAAATAAAAAAAGGGAAAAGGACATGGGCCTCAGTGAGTACAGATTATGGGTTAATATCAAGTTTATCCATATATTACTATACTTATTTTATTGCTATAGCTATATAATATAGATATTGTAAAGAATATATTTACTATAACATATGTAGAAATAACTTAAATTGTTTAATAAACTGCATGTATAATTCATACCAATTATTAATCAATTTTTTAAAAAATTGTGGTTTTAAAAATATAAGTAAAATATCTTGTTAGACTTCTTAGGAAGATCTGGTATTTATGTCAGAAATTTGGGCTTTAGAATGAAGAGAATTTGTGAGGAATATCTACTCCCAAGTTATGTACAATTCTTTCTTTTTCAATTTGGAAACTCAGCATAGCTGAATTACAGTTATTGGTTTTAGGTAGAAATTGTAAATTTCTGTCTCTGAATACATGTCATTTTAAGTAAGCTTCAGTCATAGTACTGAGTATTGTCACTGAGAAGCAAGAAAATGTTGAAGATATGGTCTATATTTATATTGTGCATATACACACTTTATTTCTCTCTTAGAACTGCTTTCTATTCTGTTGTCTTATAGGGAGAAACATAATTTCTGCTATATTTCTACTGGTATAGCCACATTTTCTTCTTTTTCCTACTGTTAAATTTTAACAATGACAACAACAATAAACCCTTGAAGTAAGAAAGAAAAAATGAAACAAGAAAATATGGCTTGTGTTTAATTTAATGGGCTTCAAAAAATCATTTTAAATCTATTTGTTCTCCTTTGTGTTACCACAGTGCACAAATTCCGGCAGTAGTCGGAATTAATGTACATCCACGTGTATTACAATGACCCACTGTAACCTAGCAACAGCTAAGTGTGACTTCTTCAGCTTGGTGATTTCCATTGCTGTACCTGGGAGGCCATAGAAAATTCAATTTACCTTAAATTTCTTATGTTGGCAGTTAAATGTTAAGCTCCTATTTACAGAAAGCTCTTTTGTGAATTGCTAGTTTGAATTCAGCAAGCTTCGTTCTCCACAGCAGAAGGGGCCAGCCATTTTCTTTTTTGGGAAGGGTATTAGAAAACAAGTTTCTTTTATAACTCTCTCTTCTTCTCATAAGTTTTAACCACGGTGGTTCCAAATAGGAAAAGTAGGAGAGGTGTACATTCGCTCACAAAATTTAGAATGGACCTTTAATTTGTGGAAAGTTCATAATTCTACATGGAATGAATATGAAAAAGAAGCCTTTTTATTGTGTCTCAGTAAAAAAAAAAAAAAAAAGCTGACTTAGAGAACTTTTAGGTCAATATTAGTAACCCTTGCCTTTGATACACCAATATGGCTCAAATACTGATATATTTTGATTTTATAAGTGAGGCACACCTGGGGATCCAGAAGATTGCCAATTTCTATTTTAACAAATGAGTGCAATTTTTAAAAAACCTAACTCCTATCGACATATAGTAAAAGCAAAATAAATGTTTACACATCAAAAACTGAGGTGATTCAATTCAAAATTTAATAAAGTCCTTTAAATTTAATACATTTATTTAAAAACAAACCCCATGCTTTGTCCTTGTTTTATTCCCAGAAAAATATTGATCTGTTACTCTGAATTGAGGAAGATTTAATTCAAAAGTCATTTAGAGTTATATATGTACATTTTAAGCCACTTTCTATCTATGACTTTAAGTTGCATCTTTATTGTTTTTTCTTCAACAAAGTATCAAAAAGAAGAAGTAATAACTTTTACTTTATGAATTTATTTATCTTGGTGCTGAAGCACTTTCAACAGAAAGTTTGTTTTAACTTAATTTATCACTGAGTTTCAAGAATAAATGGGATATTTGATTTGGAAGATTAAAAAAGTACATTCCTGAGAAATAATTATGGAAATAATTTTTAACTTAAGAAAAATATGAAATGAAGAAATTTTTCATCTTTTATAGCACTCAAAATTTTAGATTCATATTTGGACTTATATAACTGAAAGTAAATGAAGTATATCATTTGATTCACCCAATTTATTTTACATTGTTTTTAAAATCAGCTTATGACACACTAGGAAATGTGTCTCTTTCTCTTTCTGTGAAAAGAAAAAAAAATTCCACAAGTAAAGACTTTAATTTAGTCACAGTTTGCCTGTGCATGTGTGTTCTATTTTTGAAATGACTATATTATGAGACCTGGAATTTTTCTATTTGAACATTTCTTTTGCATGAATGTCTCTTATTATCAAGATCTCTGCCACATAGCAAAATTTTACATTCATTTTTTTTTTTTTCTCTTCACTAACTGATTAAGGAGCTTAGATAGAAATAGCCCAAAAGTCTTTCCCCATACATCCAGAGGCAAATAAATTTAATCTGGTTATTCTCTAAAATTTTCTTGAGCTTTTGTTTTAGTTAACTTTTAACTATGGCAAAGAAAGATAATTAAAAAAAGGGAAGTTGGAAGTCAATAAGATGGCTAATGATGTAGTGTTAAGTGAGATAATGCTGCAGTTGATAGGGTAGCATAAACAGTTTTAAAATGACCTAAAAATTGTGAAAAGTAAAATCATACAAAAATATTATTTGGTTACTAATTTCTAAATTAGAAATAAACAATGAATAAGGACAACAAAATAATCCCTTTATTTGGAAAATATAAACCACTTGACCAACCAACCAAAAAATGACAATAACAATATCCAATAGACAAAGGAAATAGACTTCTAGACTTCTAAACAATAGAAGATAATAAAAATGGGAAATATTTAGACTTGAACACAATAAAATCTCTGCAAAGAAAGCCATGTTGGATGTTTCTTTGGAGGAAAATTTATTAAGGGGAAAAGAGGCATCACTAAACCAGGCATTCAACCCAAGAAGCTAAATAAACAAACAAAAAGAACAATATAAAGTCATACTAAGTAGAACTAGATGTAAATTTTGAAAAGACCGATAAAATAGGCAAAACTAAAAATGATGCTAGAGAAAAGAGAATACAAATAATATTATGCATGAGAAAAGAATGCATAATTTACTTAAGGACAAGTATTCAGCAATCACTATATACCAGATATTGCTATATGCTCTAGGAGTTTGGCAGCAGCAAAACACAAAATCACTCCTGTTATGGAACTTATAGTAGCATGGAGAAACATACAGTAAATCAGAAAATAAAATGAATTATTAAGCTATGTAATATATTAGACAGTAATAAGTACTACAGAGAAAAATAAAGGAAAAGAGTGGTAAGGGAAGACCTCACTGAGAAGTAAAATTGAATAAAATCCTGAAGGAAGTTTATGACTAAATCATCCATATATCTTAGGGACACCATTTTATGCAAATCAAATGGCTTCCTGGTATGTTTGAGGAAAGTCAGAGATCCCTAGAGTGAAATTATACAGGGAATGGTGAGCACAAGAAAATGAGGCCAGAGAAGTAATAAAGCACCTGATCCTATGTGACCTTGTAGGTCATTTTAAGGACTTGTGGTTGACTTAAAATGAGATAGGAAGCCATTGGAGGGACCAAACAGTGGAGAAACACAGTCTGCTTTGTGTAGAAAACAATGAGACAGCAAGTTCAGAAGGAAAGACACCAGTTAGTATGTTGTTGCCACAATGGTCAAGTGAAACAAGTGAGTCAAATATTGCTGAGAAAAATATCTCTTGATTATAGCTACCAATATGGTGACCTCAATGAAAGTAGTTTTAGTGTAATGATTAAGAAAACTCAAATAGAAGAGGACTGAAGGGAGAATTTGAACTGAAAACTAGGAAATGATAATATATCTAAACATTTTTTTTTTCAAATAATTTTGCTGTAAAAGGAAAAATAAAATATGTGGTAGTTGAAGGGTAACATTGGGTCTAAAGATTTTTTAAAAAAATAGCTAAAATAATGTCATTTTTGTATGTTAATAGCAAGAATAGCATTGAGCAGAGAATTGATAAAGGAGAAAACAGAGAGGAGCACTTCTAGATGACCTTAAATAGGTAAGACATCTAGGGTACACAATTAATCCAAAATAACAGGCTGAAACATAGAATCTGTGGGCTCAGAGGCAGGTAAGTGGCTAGATATAGTGGTGGGAGGTTGCTGATGTTTATTTTGTTGCTTAGTTTTCCCAGAAAAATAGAAAAAGAGAAGTCAGGCTTTCAGCTAAGAGTATGGATGTAGGCTATGTTTTAGGACATAGTCGAAGGCATAAAATAATTGCCTAGAGTGGTAGAAATGTCAAAGTACTAAAGAGATAAAGTATGCTTAATATGCCAATTAAGGTTAATGATTAGGAATTTAATATGCAAACAATCAGAGAAATCGTGTGTTTTCTGCAGCCACATTCAACTGAGTGGGTGACAATATAGAGTAAGCGGAGCATTAGAAATAACTAAGATTTGTTTTGGCTAAATGAATTTTAAAATGTGAGAGAGAGACAGTGGAGTTGAAGAATACACTTGTAACGACTAGCTATGGAATTTAAATTGGAAAAAGGAAAAAAATAAATACATTAGGGTAGTGAGAAATACAGTGAAAAGTTAATAAAATCAATGAAATGAAGGGAGGTATTGCAGAGTATTACAGATTTGGATGATTTGCAGACATAAAGTACCAAGAGAAGTTTGCTGAAAGGTAAAGAGATGGTAGTTGGAAGGTAGAATGTATGATATTAAAATGAGCAAAGATTTTTAATTATAGGTAATAACAATACTAAGAACACAACAATGGAAACAAATATTTAAAAAAAAATATGGAAGAGATAAAAAAGGTAAGATAGTCTACGGCCATGCCACTCTGAACAAGCTTGATCCTATCTGATCTCGGAAGCTAAGCAGGGTTGGGCCTGGTTAGTACTTGGATGGGAGACCACCTAGGAAGACAATGTGAATAGGTGTGAAAAAAAAAAAAAAATAAGGGATTGTAAATTGACAAGGTCATTGCAATCTGTGAGGTCAACCAAGGGTTGCCTCCCCTTAAAAAAAAAAAAAAAAGGTAAGATAATGACATGTATAATTATATAAAAATTGATTTGAAAATATAGACGATTGAATTTCTAAGAATATCAACACACATATTTGACTAGTGGGATCCTATATTATTAATTTGACTGAGCAATAACATATATGTAATTAACAGGATAATCAGAGATAAAAAGAGAACAATATATGTCTGGGGTATTTTATGGACAGGATCTAACCTTAAAAATAGGTGTGCATTCATAGAGAACAGTTAAATACATTATGGTGCATCTATGCTAGAAATACTATGTAGCCATTGAAAGAATGAGATGAGTTTGTATGACATGAAAGAGAAACTGTGAAAAATGATACATTTTTCAGTGATTCAGTACTATCAGAACAGAGAAGTACAGTTATACAAAATGTTATAATTTATTATTTTGTTTGCTTATTTGGTTTGAAAAATATACAAATGACTTTTTTAGGGGATATGACTTTTTAAAGTTATATACACACTTGAGTGTGAGGAAATTTGGGTTAAAAGAAAGATTCATGTTTTTAAATGAAAACACATTTATAGATATTAATTATTTTACCAAGTACATGCATGTTATTTTTCATGATAGAGCTTAATAAGTCAAAAATTCACACATATTCTTGGTGTATATACTGTATATATATTTAGATGCCTCCAAATCATGGGATAAGCAGTGATGACATTTAACTGAGAGGGTCTTGGGAGAAAAAATTACAAATATTCTTGAAATTTATTTTTAATTTCTTCAAATAATTTGAAGTATGCAATTCTGTAAAATCAAATTGAGTTAAATATTGCCAAGAGAAATGTCTCTTGATTGTAGCTACCAATATGGTGATATAATGAATTATAGTCATTATATAATGAATTATCTATAATTCATTATAGATAATCTTCACTATAATCACTATAATCTTCAACCTATAATGAATTATCTTTACAAATAATATAGCTATAAATTAAAATTTTTCATTAAGATTACGTCTGAAATCCAAATTTCCTTTATATAAAAACCACAGTGAAAAGAGAAGCAACTCAGCAAGATAGTAGTAATTAATAAAATAAAAATATTAGAAATATGACATGTAAAATAAATATTCAGGTATATGAACACTGGATATAACTTCAAGCTTTCTTCAGTTATTTAAATGAGAGATATTTTTTTATTAGTTTTTATGGTAATTTAAATTTAATTTTTGATACTTGATAGTTTCTTCGGTTTTCAATTTTTTCTTAGGTGATTTGTTTATTAACTAAGAGATTTTTTTAAATACAAAAGCAAAGATTATCATTTCTATTACTGCTCTCATTAAGCCAGAAATGAATCTGCGTATGTAGATGCACACCCATGCACTGTTTTCTAGTAGAACAGACAGACATGATGCCTGTGCACATTGCTTGTATATGATAAACAAAAATAAAATGTTTGCTGATCTTGATGTTATCTTCACAATAAGATTCTCGAATGGCCAACGTAACATGTTAAGTTTTAATGATGTTTTTCAAATACTGAAAATATCTTTGAATATTACATAAAAACCAAGAAAGATCCATGGGTAAATATGTATAGTTTTTGAGGAACCGTATACTTAATGTTGATGTGATTATACTATTTTATTTATTTTTATCATACGGTAGTTCATATTACCTATAGGCAAATAAAGATAAAACTAAGTGAGTAAACTTGGAGTTTCGGAGGAATGCTATGAATGTACAAATGGGGTATTTTAAAAATGAGCCTTTTTCTTCAAGGCTCCTCTTGTCTGAATAAACCGATCACTAACTATTTAACATAGGGTCCTGATATCTCAGTTCTTGGATATCAAGCAGTATGAGCACAGTCTTCCTTGGCATCCTACTTTATCAAACCCGCTACACAATTTAAATTCTCACGCAAAATGCTTCTGGTCCTGGAACCACAGCACAGCTTGACCTTCTGTACAGAAAGACACTCCTGCCTTCACGGCATTCCACTCCCACAGTGTTGCCCTGAACATAAATCGTAAGAAATCTATGCTCTGCCACAACTTCCTGTTTTTACACCTCTCACATCCCTTCATTTACAATAAATCTCCTTCGAAAAAATCATACTTCCTCTTTTGAATTTTCCCACTCTTGTTATTGTTGCTCATTCTGAAATCGTGGTGACTCATTTCAAATAAAATGTTGTATCTTAATTTCTCGTCATTTTTTTCCCTCTCGTCTTGATGCTGCTACAGGTTAAAATATAAGATCCTACTGTCTGATATATTAAAATAGAGAATTTATGCTCTAATTTAGAATCTTTACTACTGCTGGACAGTTATCATATTTGTCTCAAGATGGAGTCCTTACAATGCATTTTGCATTTAATAGTCTCATCAAATTTCTTAATACCCTCCCACTTTTTCTTCTAGCAAATGCTCTTGTTTCCTATTTAACAAAGCAATGGATATCATGCTTTGAGTTGATTTCTTGCCTTCACTCATTTATTCATTCAGCTTACTCTGCAAAATATTTTGTATTGAAGAAACAGTAATAGAATATGTTCTTCTCCCTTGACGTATTCAGAGACTGGTGGAAAAATACATATATAAGCAGTAATCTATACATCATGGTAAATGTTTTGAGGAACTTATGTAGTTCATATGCTGCAAGCACAGAATTGGACATAGAGTAATTGTACCAAAGAAGGTTACATAGATTATGAATATATTTTGGCACATATATTGAAAACAATATTTTTAGCAAAGACATCAGCATGTGAAAATTTTGTAAGTGTTAAAAGTAAAATAGAGTTTAAGAAATTGCAGGCAGTTATTTATGAGTACATCAGGAAATAATATTTTTAATTGTACATTTTAAAAAGTTAACAGTATAACATGGTTCAGAGGTTGAAAAATTGGAATAGGGATATCAATTTGAGGATTTTTACAATAATTTAAAGACTAGATAATGATGTCTAAAATAAGATTAGAGGCATTGGAAAGAGAATGCAGGAAAAAAATACTGAGAAGCTAGAAATGTAGACATTTGAAGACTGATTATAGGAGATAAGGAAGAGAAATCGATTGATATTGTTGCTATTCTTTGAGAATTTGAATATGGAAAGGAAAGCCAATTTTTGAAGAAAAGATGTTGAGTTCTATTTTGGCCATATTTAATTTGAGGTTAATTTTAAACATTCAGGAGTGTTGTATGCATTTGAATGCCGTATATACCAAAATATGACAAGAGCCTTTCTCCTTCCAAAAAAATCTCCAGTAAAGAATGACTTTGTATTTAAATCCTTACTGCATCTTTCATGTTATAAGATCTTTTTTCAATTACTTTATTTTGAGCATAAAAGTAATGTTGAAAGATGACACATAAGCCTGAAATGACTTCAATCAATGCTAATTTGGAAAACTTATAGAGGTCACCAATAGAAAAGTAAAAAAGGAAGAAAAGAAAATCATCACCAATTAGGCATTATTCCTGGGAGTGTGACCTCACAGATTTAAAGGACACACATGCCATTACAAAGTAGTTCATTAAATACTTTACAGAAGCAATAGAGAAAATGATTATGTAGCAGAGATCACAAAGATATTCCATGATGAGAGTGAGAAAAAAATGATGTTATACAATGGCTTATGTGGGCTTTCAATAAAATTTTCAGTGACAGTATAATACATGGATTCAGCATTGCCCATCTCAGACAACACAGATGATCAACAAGATGATATTCCACAGAAATTTGTGTTACATAAATCCAAAAAGTCACTGTGTTAAACTGAGAGTCTCTGGTGTTGAAAACTAAAGCACAAATAAAATAGTTTCATTATTAGTTTATATAATATGTGATTTTAAATGTGTATGTATAGTACATTAAAATTATAATTACATTTTAAAAATATTTAATCTGTAGCTGAAAGTAGAGTATATATTTAAATTTCCCATTGGAAATTTTATCTTTGTGTTTACCTTACCTTTCAGCATATACATGAAATGGTTCTGGAGCTCTCAGCAGTGATACGTACAATGTAAATGCCAAATAAGGGTCTGAAGTCTACACCTTGTGCATTGAATTTTTAGTCTTTATCTTCATGTAACGTTTACCCTGCAGCTGTGCTCATTCCATGCAATAGAATTATTTCTGGTTTTTATTTTTCCTTCAGCTTCCTATTAGAACTCAAACCTAGCTTCAAAGTCAGATAATAGGGCTAGAACCATTGTTCCTAGCACTTTATACCCCCATAACCAGAGTATTATATTAAAAGCCATAATATTTCCAACTATTAATTGGTGTTCTACCAATGTATTAGATATGTCCCCTCTTGATTCAAACCACAATTGCACTCTTAATGCAAATATAGGCAATGGCCAGATACAACTACTGTTGTGCTTCATTCACAGATTAAAATCCTCCCAGTGTTATGGTGGTCACTGTTGTTGCATAAAGGGGAATGAAACTTAAGGTGTTGTAACAATCATCATGCAACCACAATGTGGAACCATCTGACACTGTGCAAGTAAGAGCAGAGAGAGACAGAAAGAAGCTCATTCCAAGAATAATATTTTACAACTTTCAATCTAAATCCTGAAGTCTGCCTGTTTTTGCTATGTAAGCCAATGAAACGCCTCTATTTTTTAAGCAACTTAGAGCTCAGCTACTTTTATAGGGAACCTGATTCAGTATTTAACTGATATCTAACACATTTAATAATGTATTTAATAATCAACATTCTTCCTTGAATATAGTAATTTTACTTTTTCCATTGTCAAGATAGTCTCCCTGGCCTTAGTCCCCCATCTTCAGCACACCTCTCAGCTGTTTGTATGGATATTGTTACAACATTTGTTGACTGTGTTTCTTTTTAGTAACAGGTCTAATTTTCTTGTCATGACGTTCAAGACCTTTGTAATCTAGTTCCACTTAAGTTCCCAGAAATCCCCTGCCACTTCTTATAACACTATGCTCTAGCTGTGGTTCCCTAAGTACATTTCTTTCATACCTTTATATATGTTGGCCTCTGCGTGTTTATATATGTTTATATGTGTTGCCCTCTATATCAGATGTCTTTTACACACTTCTCTAACAAGTAAATTTCTACTCAAATTTCAACGCACAACTCAAATTTCAGTTCCACTCGGAATCTGATTTTCCAATGCAGAGTAAATTATTCCCTTCATTCTGTTTCCATTGTATTGTTAGACATTTCACTACTGATTAATTATTGATTATGGTCTTTAATATACATATATATATATATATATATGTTTACTGGATTAGTAGGTCTTTGTTAGCAGAAATTGTATTTTATTCATGTTTGCTTTTTCGAAGACTGGCATAGTACTTTGCAGATATCCGTGTATGGAAACAGAATAAATGCTAGATGGAAGAATAAGAGACAAGAGGGAGGGAAAACAAGAAACATAATATAGCTCTCGTGGAAGAAGGAAAATCTGAGCACAGGAGACACTTTTTACAAATAAGGAGTACAATTAGTACTAATCATAGATGACTGCTTTCTAAGAGATTATTCATGAAATATGTAAATTCCTAGATTCACTAGGAATCACAAGTAGAGTTTACTATTTCATCTATAGCTTGATAACTAGTAAAATGTGTCTTATTCATTTAAGGGTAATGAAAAGCAATTTAGTTTTAGTTTAAAGGTCAAAGCATGAAGATAACCCTAATATCCTACTTTGTAAAGCACATTTGATCAAATAATGTTTTGTTAGCAAGGCATGAGGAAACACAAGTGTACAAATTAGCATAAGATTCATGTAGATTCTTTGACAGAAGAAGGTGCTGTCTTATTGTGACATAGACAAATATTTTGGCATAGAACAGCAACACTTTTTTTTTAGGGTTTTAGTTATAAATACAGTTTTTGATAAATTATGAAATATTTTTCAGAAATCAATACCCTTTTTCCTTGTAGTTGCTGAATGTTTTTTTGGATGATTTTTAAGATTTTTAGTTTTAATCTCAAGTCCTAAGGTATCCATCAAGCGAGATTAAAAAAAAAAATGTGCTTCTACTCTGGGGATACCTTTAAGCTTTCCAAAGGACAGCTGGATTGATTAGACCTATAAATATCCTTGCCTGATATCGGAAACTTATACTCACAGAAGAATAATTGGAGAATTGATTAGTAGTCTGACAGGAGCTATTTAACCTCACATTAGCGGCTATGAGCATATCCATGGTATTCAGTCTAGGAGCATTATCCCTTCCAGGAAGTCAAAGCCCAGTGTGGCTCCATCTGCTTAACTGAGTAATATCTAATCTCCAAAAAGCCACTAAATTTGAAATTTAAAAAGTACTATTTAGATAAAATGAGTTCTTATAAAAATCAATTATAATAAATTTCCAAACATATATCTCCTCCTATAATTTCTATTTTGATAAATGGCATAGTTTCCCAAAGATTCAACTTTCTCCGTTCATATACTTATCAGTTATCGAACTCTTTTGTTTTTACTTCTTAGTTATGTATCTCTCTACTCTCTATACTCAATTCCTCTATATTTTTACTGTCATTTTGTTAAATTTCTACATTTTTTTCTTATATTCATTCTTGTTTCTGAAAATCTATTCTATATTTAACTTTTAGGCATCATCTCAACCTCAAACTCTGCTTCCATAAACTCCAAATGCTCTTCCTTCAAACTTTTCTGAAAAATGGTATGTGAAATATATATATATATTTTGAAGACTTGCATTTCTGAACATGTTTTATGCTACCTTTTCCTTTATTTTTAGTTGGATGAATAAAGAATTCAAGATTGGAAATACTTTTTCCTCAAGATTTTGAAAGCATTTTCTCATTATCTCTTTGAATCTATTTGGTGCCTTAGGAAATCTTATTTCTAGGTTTTTTTTTTTTTTTTTTTTTTTTTTGCAGGAGACCTATTTTGGTTTCTCCCTAGATGCATTTGGGTATTGTTCTTATCCACTGTTTTGGAATTTCTTGATTGCACTGGAGTAGATCTATTTTTACATGTTGCGTTTGGTAGTTGCTAGGCCCTCTTAGTCTAGAAGTTTAGAATCTTTACTTGTAGGGAATTTTACTTTTTACTTACTTTATTATTTCGTCCATTAACTTTCTTATTTTTTACTTTTATTTTTAATCTTTTTATTTTTGTTTCACTTTCTGGAAGTGCTATCAAATTTAACTTTCAAACTTTTGAGTGGTTTTGCTTTCAGTTTTGATGCCCTGTTTTTATTTTATTAAATTTATTTTGGTCTCTGAATGTTCCTTTTTTTATATAAACTCATTTTGTGAATGCAATATTCTATCTTATATATCCAATGATGTTTTTTATTATTTATTTGAAACTTTCTTTCACTGTCTGCACAATATGTTTAGGTTTTCTTTTCTTACGTTTGTTTAATATCTGTCTTGGAGAAAGGTTTTGATGAATCTAGAAGTCACATTTAGGGAGAAACACTAAAAAGCTGAGTAGAAGTTGTGCTTGTTATAATTGTCAGGCTGGAGAAATTTGTTGGGGCTATACGAAATATCAATTTCTATGGTGGCTTTCCTAGATAGGACCTCTCTAATCTCTTACTTGCGATGTTACTATTCATGGTCAAATTGGAGATGGTAACCAGTGTTCTCATGATTCAACGTCTAGTCTTTTACTTCATTACTTCGTTTCTGTTATGATACACTCCATCATGGATTGAGCCTAGGTTCTTTGAGACAAAAGTACCTCTGGGAGGGGATCTGTAGGATTTAACATCTATAAAAAAATTATTCTGTTGTCAGCCCTATACCACACCCAATTTTATGAGATACCTATGCTTCCATTCTTGATGTTTTATGCTGTTTTTCAGTGTTCCATCATTTCTGTTAATCTTTTACTGCCAGTTTAGGTTTCACTTTCTGTGATCTGTTCAGTTAGATAACTCCTGTCCATCTATATTCTAATAAGTGACAAATTATCCTTTTTTATCCTTTTTCTCTTTGTCCTGGTTAATTTATTATTTTTATTCCTTTACTCTCACTTTATAGAGGTTTCAGTTAAAGCAGTGATAATATGTTTATGTACAGTCTAGCATGTTT
>NW_011888784.1:19367488-19369713 GCF_000151845.1 Pteropus vampyrus | reverse complement strand
TTTTCTTATATTCATTCTTGTTTCTGAAAATCTATTCTATATTTAACTTTTAGGCATCATCTCAACCTCAAACTCTGCTTCCATAAACTCCAAATGCTCTTCCTTCAAACTTTTCTGAAAAATGGTATGTGAAATATATATATATATTTTGAAGACTTGCATTTCTGAACATGTTTTATGCTACCTTTTCCTTTATTTTTAGTTGGATGAATAAAGAATTCAAGATTGGAAATACTTTTTCCTCAAGATTTTGAAAGCATTTTCTCATTATCTCTTTGAATCTATTTGGTGCCTTAGGAAATCTTATTTCTAGGTTTTTTTTTTTTTTTTTTTTTTTTTTGCAGGAGACCTATTTTGGTTTCTCCCTAGATGCATTTGGGTATTGTTCTTATCCACTGTTTTGGAATTTCTTGATTGCACTGGAGTAGATCTATTTTTACATGTTGCGTTTGGTAGTTGCTAGGCCCTCTTAGTCTAGAAGTTTAGAATCTTTACTTGTAGGGAATTTTACTTTTTACTTACTTTATTATTTCGTCCATTAACTTTCTTATTTTTTACTTTTATTTTTAATCTTTTTATTTTTGTTTCACTTTCTGGAAGTGCTATCAAATTTAACTTTCAAACTTTTGAGTGGTTTTGCTTTCAGTTTTGATGCCCTGTTTTTATTTTATTAAATTTATTTTGGTCTCTGAATGTTCCTTTTTTTATATAAACTCATTTTGTGAATGCAATATTCTATCTTATATATCCAATGATGTTTTTTATTATTTATTTGAAACTTTCTTTCACTGTCTGCACAATATGTTTAGGTTTTCTTTTCTTACGTTTGTTTAATATCTGTCTTGGAGAAAGGTTTTGATGAATCTAGAAGTCACATTTAGGGAGAAACACTAAAAAGCTGAGTAGAAGTTGTGCTTGTTATAATTGTCAGGCTGGAGAAATTTGTTGGGGCTATACGAAATATCAATTTCTATGGTGGCTTTCCTAGATAGGACCTCTCTAATCTCTTACTTGCGATGTTACTATTCATGGTCAAATTGGAGATGGTAACCAGTGTTCTCATGATTCAACGTCTAGTCTTTTACTTCATTACTTCGTTTCTGTTATGATACACTCCATCATGGATTGAGCCTAGGTTCTTTGAGACAAAAGTACCTCTGGGAGGGGATCTGTAGGATTTAACATCTATAAAAAAATTATTCTGTTGTCAGCCCTATACCACACCCAATTTTATGAGATACCTATGCTTCCATTCTTGATGTTTTATGCTGTTTTTCAGTGTTCCATCATTTCTGTTAATCTTTTACTGCCAGTTTAGGTTTCACTTTCTGTGATCTGTTCAGTTAGATAACTCCTGTCCATCTATATTCTAATAAGTGACAAATTATCCTTTTTTATCCTTTTTCTCTTTGTCCTGGTTAATTTATTATTTTTATTCCTTTACTCTCACTTTATAGAGGTTTCAGTTAAAGCAGTGATAATATGTTTATGTACAGTCTAGCATGTTTAACTGAAAAGTGAGTGCCTCTTTTGGTTCTCTTCTGAAATATTATTATTCTACATAAGTATACATATATAAACACATGTTATTCATCCTTAGATTACTATAGATTCAACAACTATCTGTTGAGTGACTACATTATGCTAGGTAATATTTTAGGAAAGTTGGACACACAATTAAAAAAATTCCACATGGAATTTACATTTTACAATTAAATTGATATAAAAATAAATTAAGAAGAAAAACTTAAAAAAAACCCAGACAGTAAATGTTATGGAGAATGTGAAGAAATTTGAACTCATGTATTGCTGGCAGAAATGTAAAATGAATTAGCTGCTGTGGAAAATAGTATGAACATTCCTAAAAACATTAAACAGAATTACCATATGATTCAGCAACTTCACTTGTAGGTTTATATCCCAAATATAGGAAAGCAGAAACTTGAGGAGACATTTGTACACCATGTTTACAGTAGTATTATTCAAAATAGCTAAAAATATCCATCAACAAACCAATGGATAAATAAAATGTGGTATATGTACACACAATGGAATATCATTCAGTCTCAAAAAGGAATACAATTCTGACACAGGCAAGAACATAGAAGAACCTTGAGAACATTATGCTAAGTAAAAATAAGCCGGTCACAAAAGAACAAATATTTTGTAATTCCACTTATATGAAGTACCTTGTATAGTCAGATTTATAAGAACAAAAAGTAGAA
>NW_011888784.1:19350354-19365558 GCF_000151845.1 Pteropus vampyrus | reverse complement strand
AAATTGAGTTTGTCTCTAAACAAAAATGCAAAAAAAATACACTGAACTGAATTTTTAACCATGACAATGTAATTTGTCCTCTCACCAAAAGTAAAGCTGTAATGAAAGAGAAAACTCAATAGAAAGTATGAAAATTTATTAAACGATTACTTTCATATATTGTATATCATGCAGAGCAACACTCTGATCACTTAAAGAAGGAAAAAGAGATGATTCCTATGACAGCTCTGGCTTTCTGTCTGGAGGTACTTCCCAGAACAGGAAAGATGATCCAAAGCAGGACATTGCAATATGCTGAGATGTCAGGTTTTGGGTGGATAGATGCAGCTGGAACTAGTAGGGTAGGCTGTGGAGAGAAGTGAACAACTTTGAAAAATAACTTCAGAAATCTGTACAGGGGCCCTCCTGTATCTTTAGCTAAATATTAATCTTCACATTTGTAGATTGAAAAATTATGAGATAGAGGAAAATAACAATTGTTGAGAAGCTATAAAATAATTTCCAGAGCAACAGAAGTTGGAGAGGAATTTGAATTTCATCAAGCCAGAGTACAGAAATTTATCTGAATACTTTGAAAAATTATAGAGGTCACAAAAAGATCATGCTTTAATGATTGGGCTAAAATTGATAACTCCTAAAAGACTATAAAAACAAGCTTTGAAAAGATCAACTTGCTGTGGATGTAACCTAAATAAATAAAACTAGCACTCTTTAAAGAAAGAAAACTAAATCCAAACATTCAATAATACAATATTATTCATAATGTCTGGTAACAGATGAAAATTTATTAGAAATATATAGTAGGTTTTTAATGTTTCTGTAAGAAATTACTACAAATTTAGTAGATTGAAGTATGCAAATTTATTATCCACAGTGTTACAGTTCAAAACTATGGTAAGAGTCTTATCATATTGAAATCAAGGTACCCCCCTTTTCCATCTTTAAAGCCAGGCATGAGAAGCGAATTCTTTCTAATGTTGTATCTTTCTAACCTGTCAGAAAGTGTTATTCATTTGTAAACACTTCTGTAATTAGACTGGGTCCACTCAGCTAATCCAGGATAAATTTCTCATCTCAAGGTCTTTAACTTTGATGGAAAAGTCTTTATCATGTAAGGTAACATATTCAGAGATTCCAGAGGCTAGGACATGAACATCTTTGGGCCAGTGGAAACTTTATTTGCCTATCACATGTGAAAAAGCAAAAAAATGAAACCCATGACCAGGATGAAAATTAGTCTTTACATATAACTCTAGAAATGACAGAGATTATTTGATTTCTATTAAATTCATTTTCAGACAGGGTTTTATAAATAGTTATAAAAATTATAAACATGATAAACAATTATTTAAAAACATCAAAATAATGGAGAGATAATTTGAAGATATAAAAAATAGATTAAATTTAAATTCTAAGGTGAGCTATATAATGTCTGAAAGAGATATTTATTCAAGTTTAACAGAAAAGTAGATTTATAGTAGAAAATATTCATGAATTTAAATGCATAGTGACAGAAACTATCCAAACTGAGACTCAGAGGTAAAAAGAAAAAGCTTTAAAAATGAATAGAATTTCAAAGATTTATGACACAATATCAAGTGGTTCAATATCTGTGTAATTGGAACCCTAGACAGAAAAGGGAGAGAGGAATAACAGTTAAGAAAAAACAACGGAAGAATCTCCATAATGAGATAAAAAGTATAACCTCCCCCCGCCCCCCAAAAAAACTTGTTGAGGGTAATAATAATAATAATAAAAATATGCCAAAGTATAAAATAAGCAAATTGTTGAAAATCAGTAATAAAGAGGTATAAAAACATAATCAGCTAAAAAAGGTAATTAATACAGATAATGATTATAGAAGCATTCATTACAATCTATGTTAGAAAGCAGTGGTAAAATATCTTTAAAGTACTGAAACAAAGTTACTGTCAAGCTACAATTTTTTTTTCAGTGAAACTAAAGAGAAGGAGAGACCTTGTCTCTATATATTTGGAAACCAAACACTGAAGTTCTAAATAAATTTCAAATTAAACATCCAAGTTCAAAGAAAAACTCTCAAGAGAAATTAGTAAATATTTTAAACTGAATAAATCAAAACTCAACATATTTAAATCTGTGAAACGCTGCTTAAACAGTGTTTAGAAGGAAGTCTGTAACATTAAATGCTTACCTCAGGAAAGAAGAACTGTTCACAATCAAGAACTTAAGCTTACAACTCAAGAAACTAGAAAAAAAAAATTGTAAGTTAACACAAAGAAAGCAAGAGAAAGAAAATAATAAAGATAAGATCAAAGGTCAATACAGTAGAAATAGAAAAAAAAGTCGTGTTATAGCTATGAAACTATAAACTAATTCTCAAAGATCAAAACAATGAGGTAAAAAAGAGAAATCAGAAATTGACAATATAGATTGAGAAAATTGATATCACTATTGATTCTACTGACTTTAAAGGATTAACAAAACCACCATTATTTAAGAAGACATAATTATCTACCTAGAAAATTTGGGACAAAAGGGGGTCTAGTAAAGTGATTAACTTAAGGACTTTGCGATGGGATTCTCCTGCATTAGCCAGTTGGGCCCAATGTAATCATAAGAGTACGTGAAAGAATGAGGTCAGGTGATATGCCATGAAAAAGACTGCACTGGCCATTACAGGTTATGAAGAAGGAAATGGGCCACAAGCCATGGAATGCTGGCAGTTTCTAGAAATTGGAAAAGGCAAGAGAATGGGGGCCTTGAGCTTTAAGAAGGAATGCAGTCCTGCTTACAGGAATAGATTTTAGTCCAGTGAGACCCATTTTGGATTTCTGGCCAACAGAACTGAACGTTAATAAAACTGTGTTGTTTTAAGGCAGTAATATTCAAGCCATTCATTTTTTTTTTTTTTATTTCATTGTTACCTAGCAAAACTTTATATAAATGCTTTTCTTGCAAGAATTGTCTCAATTTGATTTCAGGAGTTCATATTAACTTCTTCTCTGGGAAGTTTCTTTTCTTAGTTGTTGTATTCTGGGCCATGAAGAATTTGCCTAAGTTTTCGGCAGTGAACTCCTTGATATTGTGGCAGTAAGTGTTAATCTAGCCAGAGAATTCATCCTGGCAGGAGAGCTGGGGTTGTTTGAAATGTCTGGATAAATCCTACTCAGAGAGTGAGGGTTCTCCTTCACTCTGTCCTTGCATAGTCTCCTGCTGGTGACACTGCTGATACTGATGTTTCTACTGCTGCAGTTTACTTGTGTTACTACGTGTTATATTTAATTATATCTTGGTTCATTTTATCCATTCTTTTCAGCAGCAACTTTAATGCACTAATATTGTGGTAACTAGTTATAGCAGCAGTAAGAAACTAATATAGATATTTTAGATCGCTTTGTTAGAGAGTTATTAATCAATATAGAAATAGATTTTAAATAAGTAGTAGTGTGTTTTAAAGAGAATGTGAAAACTTTTTAAAACACTTAGGAATATGATGTTATTCCCAACTACTTACTTGCGCAACTGCCAAAAGGAATAGAATTTTTTTTTTTAACTTGTTTTTGTTAGGATTTTCGTTTGTTTGTTTTTTGTTTATTTGTTTGTTTGTTTTGATGTTAATTTGAAGAGAAGTGGATAGAATTTTTCTAGAAGCAGATAGGTGTGGGATGATATTAAATGAAGTATATACTATTGAAGCAACCAGAAATCATTCTGAAAATTTGAGAAATATATGACTATTCTGAGACAATTATGTTTGAAAATAAAATTAAGGGTGCTTTCACCATAGCATATCCTACCTACTTATGTTATACAAATCCTAGATTTTAAACAGTTATGTCTATTCTAGAAGTTCCTCTGGAATATAACTGGTTTGGTTTATGAATCAAAAGGTGATAAATAGTAGACTACTATTTTCTGAGTTCTTGAAAAAGAATTTTTAATGTGTCACTATCATACAGAGAATCTTGAGCAGAAGAAATATTCAGGAAACTAAGTGAAACTCTGTAGCACTAGCCAAATTTAAAATAAATCCTTAGCCACCTTTGTGTGCAATGGATTCTTTGCTGACTGCAAAAATACATCTTTCAGATCTACTTCAAGAGCACAACTGTCATCCCAGTTGATTCACTGGGAAAATCACCACTGCCTTCCACTGGAGGCCAAGGTTCCCATGGGCTATTCCCAGCTAGTGATTGAATATGGCAAGGATATTAATGTAAGTTGGTGACTGGATGGTCAATTTCATCTTTAGAACTCCACTGATACTGCTGAAACTTTCTTAGAACTACACTACAGTAAAAGACTTTCCTTTCTTTCTCTTCTCATTCACAGAAGTTAGACCTGCATCATCACCTGAAACTCCTCAACCTCTTTTAGCTCCTTTTCATTCTTGCCCATTTCATAGATGTTTCCCTAAAAAAAATCTATTCCACTCTGAGTGAATGATATTTAGAGGACCTCACCTAATGTATCTCCCCACTCATCTGTCCCCCAATCATCTTTGAAATTAATAATAATAATGAATCAAATGTTAAAATATTTGTAATAACCACTATAGTAAACACAATTAAAGACGTGAAGTAATAAATAGAGAAAATCCAAGATGATGACAAACAAAATATGATTGGAATAACAAAGAATTTCAATGAAAGAGAGTTAAAATAGATGGTGAATGTGTAATTGCATGAAATTTTGTTTCTTCATATAGAGCAATAGATATGTCAGGAGGCCCAAGTTTCAACTTCTAATTCAGAGAACTGTGAGCAACAGGCAATTTAAGTAGTTAGATTCAGAGCACAAGAGTTAAAACAAATGAAGAGTTGCACTGGTGGAGTACTCTTTAGGCAATTAAGTCTATGAATAGCTTAACCAATATGAAGACCTGAAGGTCTAGAAGAAATCAAGCTTTCTGGAATAATATTGCAAAAGTATTATGGTTGATGACATATAAAAGTCACCATAAAATCACCAAATGTCATTATAAAGTTGTACAAAATTAAACTTATAATTCTCACCTGTAAAATTCCCAATGTTAACATTCTTGATTTTCTTCAATCTCAATGCTTCGTATGTGTAGATATAACACGCAATAAACCTGACTTGTGATCTGAACTATGTATGTGTTCCTTAAACAGAGCTTGCCTCATTGCAAAAGTACTGGTCTTCATTTCTTACTTATTGACATGGAAAGGGGATTCTTGTTTTTGTTGCTGAGGTGGTACCTGGCTTTCTATTGCCTACAATTTATAACCCAATTTTATCTTATGACTTCTGTGTTGGTAGAGTGCTCTTTTTCTTACCTTTATGAGGAGCATTCCATTTCATTCTTGCCAACAAGGCAAAACTTACCTCATTCAATCCTTACAAGATTTAAAACAACCAATCTTTGTTTTCACAATGCCAGTCTCTGTGCTAGACATTTAGAAATTCATCAGTGAATTTTTGTGATGTTATAATGGCATATGTGTATATACTTAATCTGCATGACACTCTGATATATCAAGTATTACATTCTAATTGCACATAAAAAAATGAGTAACTAAATTTAAGTGCTTTTTTCGAGATCACAAGTTAGTAATGCGAAGCATGGGATATAGCTCCTGGTTGTCCTATGGCAAAGGCGATGTTTTCTCCACTATATCAGGCCTCATTTTGATATTTGCAAAATATATCACACATATTATGGTTGAATAGATTTATGATGTTTGCTTTGATAACAATCATAATACAGAACAATTTTTTTTAAATATTAGAAAAATTAGACCTATAAAGCCTGGGTTCAAATTCAGGTGCATTTAACAGAGTGACGTAATTAAATATTTTATAAATTTTCCTAACTCTGAGGGACAGCCTAGGTATATCTTGAGAGAAATCAACCATGTGTTTCCCTTATAAGAATTGTTTCGATCTGTTTTTCAAGTTTTTGACACTTTTTGAGGGGGGACAGTGAAGGGGGTAGCAGTCAGCTAACAAGCATATGTACCTAATCCAGAAAGGGAGGATGACAATTTAAAGTAACAGATTTTATGAACTTGTCTGTTAGACTTCTTTAATATGACAGAAATCTTTCATTTTCACTGGAAAGCACAATGTTATGCCTATAAAATCAAGTTTTTTATTTTTTAAATAATTCCATACAGATAGCTACAGCTGTCAGAAAATATTGGCGTGTGAGATGTTTCCTTAAAAAATGTTGGGACATTGTCAGTTAATGAAGGTAACTAAACATCCTAGATGATTACAAATATCACTTTGTCACATTATCACTTTGCCACATTATCAGTTACACAATTTATCATTGCTATCTAAAACAGATTGAATAAAGCACATGCCATTACATATTTTTGCTTTACATCATTAGTGATAGAGAATGAATTTGACGAAATGTCTTTAATTCCATAATAAGTTGACCATGCATTTCAATATGACAGTGCTAATAGATAGATATGGGTAACCTACTCAAGTTTAATACTTTTAAAATATTGAATTTTAATTCAAACATATTATTCATGAAAGACAACATGCTGTAAATTATCTGTGTTCAAAATCTACTTTAGTTTTAAATTAGAAATATTCAAACTTCATTAATTTGACCATGTTCTTTAAGATACCATTACGTTATTTCTTTGATACAATAAACTTTATTCTGACAATCCAGAAAGAATTTATCTGTAAGTAAAGGACTTATAAACAATGAGATTTTAGGCAGTGTTAAATTTGGGTTTTCGCCTTTTAAAAGATGTTTTTCTGTCTGAATTAAATGGAATCAGCATTATGTATAGAACCTTAAGATCAACCTTCTGAATTAGAAAACATGAGAGATACTGAAACTTTCTCAACTATTTGTCTTAATTTTTCTATTTACTTCTATATGATGCCAAAAATTTTACCATGTGGTTTCATTGTTTTATTAAAGTATGGAATTACTGTTAAAATGCAAATATAAACTCTCAAATATTTCCTTATTTAAGCTTCAATATAAATGAGTTTATGTGTATCTTTCTAATTAACTATTACAATTAACAAATTTTGACAAAAATGATGAGAAAATAGCACAAAGATAATAGATTTGTGAGAAATTGTGAAATGCAAAGTTTCTGAGAAAGCCTGAAGTTTATATGTGCATTAAAAAAGTGAGTAATTTTGAATCATAGAAACACATATATCTTCCTATAGTTGTTGACAATATATTTTTATGTCTCTGGAAAAGAGCTTATGTTATTTCATAATATTATATGTTTTTATATATTACTACCATTTATAAAGTATCTATAACAGACCAATAACGTTTCTCCAATATCTCTAATCATGCATAGAGACTTCACTTTGAGATCTCCAATGTTGCTAGCTGCTGGTACTCCACTAAATTCCAGTGACATGTGGAATTTGGAATCATCTCTAAATTATGTAGCTCAGTGTCATGTTTGTGAGATTCATCAATGACCTTCATGTAGATGTAGTTCATTAATTCTCAATGTTGTATGATATTTTGTTATATAAAAAGATTACAACTTATTTATTCATTCCATTGTTCATAACAGGCAAATGTTTTGTGTTGCTTGCTTGTGTTTACTATGAATAATCCTTCAAGAAGACTCAATGTTATTTCATAATATTACATGCTTTTGTATATTACTACCATTTATAAAGAAGTACCTGTGACAGACAT
This sequence comes from Pteropus vampyrus, assembly GCF_000151845.1. NCBI lineage: Eukaryota > Metazoa > Chordata > Mammalia > Chiroptera > Pteropodidae > Pteropus > Pteropus vampyrus. Next base: position 19,357,907 of record NW_011888784.1, on the reverse strand, counting down.
TAACATTTCTCCAATATCTCTAATCCTTTCTTCTTTTCAATAGGAGAACCCCCAAGGTTTACCAGACACAGTGATATACACATTGAGAAATAGACAGCAATATAATAATACTAAGGACTTCACAAGTCTACTTTTAAAAACATTCGTTAAATCATTCAGAAAGAAAATTAATAAGAAAACAGCATATATGAATAACACTATAGACCAAATGGACAAAAGATACATCCAACAGAACCAGAATATATATTCTTCCCCAAAGCACATGGAACATTCTCCATATGTCACTTGTTAGGCCACAAAGTAAGCTTTAACCAATTTAAGCAGATTAAAACCATATCTAGCTTCTTTTCTGAAACTAGAAATCAATAACAGAGAAAATACTGAAAATTTCACAAATACGTGGGAATTAAACAACACACACCTGATAAACCAATAAGTCAAAGAAGAAAAAAGGAAAATCAGAAAGTACTTTCAGAAAAAGAAACATCTCAACTAAACAACCTAACTACATACCTCAAGAAATTAGAAAAAGAACAAACTAGGCCCAAAGTTAGCAGAAGTAAGGAAATAATAAAGATCAGATGAGAAATAAATAGAAGATAAAATTGATACGTCTTTAGTTAGACTTCCCAAAGAAAAATGAGACATTTCAATTAAAAAATAAATAAATAAAATAGAATTTTTCATCTAACACCAAAGAAATACAAAGCATCATAAGAGACTACTATGAAAAATTATATGCCAACAAGTTGAATAACCTAAAAGAGATGGATAAAGTCCTTGAAATATATAACCTACCAAGACAATCATAAAGAAATAGAAAATCTGAACAAATCAAAAATGAATAAGGAAAATGAAGGAGTAATCAAAAACTTATAACAAAGAAAAACCCAGGACCAGATGGTTTCCCTGGTGATTTGTACTAAACATTTATAAAATTAATGCCAATCCTTCTCAAACTCTTCCAAAATACAGAAGAGGAAGGAATACTCCTGTACTCATTTCAAAAGGCTAGCATTAACCTGATATAAAAGCCAGATAGAGACACTACAAGAAAAAAAAATTACAGAACAGTATTTCTGATGAATATAGATGTAAAATTTTCCCACAATATTCTGGAAAATTGAATTCAACATAACACTAAAAGGATTATACACTGTTATTAAGTGGAATTTACTCCTGGGATGCAAAGATGCTTTAACATTTTCGAATCAATAAAGTGATACACCATACTAATAGAATGGAGAATAAAAGTCATGTGATCTTTTTCATAGGTGTAGAAAAAGGATTTGACGAAATTCAACTTCCTTTCATGATAAGAAAAAAAAAAACAAACAAACTCTCAAATTGGGTATAGAAGGAACATAGCTCAACATAACAAAAGTTACTTATGACAAACCCATGACTAAGATAATACTCAATGGAGAAAGGTTTAAAATGTTTCCTCTAAGTTCAGGACCAAGACAAGGGTGCCTACTCTTACCTTGAGCACCTCAGAAGTCCTACCCAGAGCATTAGGCAAAAAAATAAAAATATCCAAATCAGAAAAGGAGAAGTAATATTGTTTCTGTTTATAGATGACATGATCTTATAAAGAGAACACACCAAAAAACTGTTAGATAAAATATTTATAATAATATTTTAAAACCTAGTAACAATTTATTTGTTTAGTTCCAATGGTTATAACAAGTAATTATAGAAACATTGTGGGTTGTTCAAACAGTAACTGTATTGTACAAGGAGAGAATATATAATTTAACTCATACTATTTTTACCAACAGTAAATATATGTGGAAATAAAATGTAGCAAATTATTTTAAGATGTTTGTATAAAAATTCATTATACGACATTAAAAATACCTAACTATATTTTCACAATATATACATTAATTAAATGATATTACATAAGCAAATTCTTCCAATAAAAATCCCATCAAGATTTTGAAAATAATTCAACAGAACAAAAAGCTCAAGAACAAATAACCAAGACTCTCCTGAAGAAGAACAACAGTATGGCAGTCTTTATATTTTTAAATATTAAAAAGTTTTAGAGAGGTATAGTAATTAACATGTGAGACTTTTGGCAGAGGAATAGACAAAGAGATAACTGATGGAATAGCAGAGAGCACAGAATAAATACTTACATATACAGTAACCTGCACTGTGACAGTGGTGGCATTGAATTACTGAGGGAAATCAACCCAATCAACAAATGGTACTGAAAAAAATGATAATCTAAATTAAAAAATATTATAATTAATTCTTATAAATTACATGAAAATTAATCTCAAAAGAATTAAGAACTCAAATTTAAAGAAATAACTGCCAAATCAAAAAATAAATCTCTCTATATATTTATAACCTTAATTTAAGGATGTGTTTCTAAAATAAGAGCCAGTGGCATTAACCATAAGTAAAAAGATTAATACATTTAAATACATTGAAATTAAGAATTTCTCTTATTTGGAAAACACAAAGAAAGTGAAAGTACAATTCGCAAATTGGGAGAAGGTATGTGGAACATATATAATTCATGATGAATATATTATAATACATAACTTCTTGATTCTGTGTGAAAAAAACAACTCTTCTGTATAAATATGCTCTAAAGAAACAGTTGAAAATTTGCACTCGTAGATACTTATGTAGGCATGTATATTTATAATACCATAAAAACAGCAACTAATGATAACACAAAGCAATAGGAAAAAATCAATTTTAATCAACAATAGAATAGAAAAAAATTATTTGTATTTGTACAATATTATATAACAGCAAAAAAATAAACTATATATACACATATCAGAAAGGGTGAAACTGAAAAACAATATTGAGCAAACAAAGCAAGTCACAAACAATATAATTTAATTCTATTCATAATACATATTTTTTAAAAATCAAAACTAAAAATATATCTTTAGGTTTACATACAAGTGTGTAAATCCATTTTTGAAAAATTAAAAAATGACTAACAGAAAACAAGATATGTGGTTACCTCAGAGGAATAAGCAATATGACATGTACTGAAATGCATAGGAGTCTTTGAAATACTAGATATATTCTATTTTTTAAGTGAGATGTAAATTTCATAGATAATTATTTTATTATTTTCCTAACTCTATTATCCACAATGAAAAATATAAAATTAAACAAAGATAATGTATCTCAAACTGATACTGAAATGACTGATATTATTGCACTTTTCCAAATTTTATTTAATCTATATTTTTAATTTGTCCAACATGGTTCACTTTAATATTTTAGATCACATTAGAACTTTTAGACTGATAACTTTTTTCCTTATCCTATTCCTACTGATATTTTCTTTAAAAAGCTGAGATATTTTAAATCCAGTGAATTTGTTGGTCAGGATATTTCCTAAAGATGGATAAAATACTCGTCATTAAAGATTATTTGAATAAGTGGAAAAAGAAGTTGACCATAATAGAAATGGACAAATTATGCCAGGTTTCAGACTGAAATGTGCTCCATCTTGCTCAACATATTCTCTATGTGATAAAACCATATGACATAGGTCTGGAAAACTACCCCTGAAGCACATGTGCCAGAAAGCAAGTCTAAAAAAAATCTTCATAGATGAGCACTTTATCCCCAAATTCTCAAAATATCTTATCATATTTTTCTTTATTGAATCTTTTATGTCATTCTGTGTTTAAATATATTTTGATTTTAAGTAATTAGTCAGACAAAATTATTACTTTAGTAATACAAATAAAAGTAAGACTGAGACAAATTCGATGAACAATGGAATTTTATTTTACTTTAAATATCTTATTTATTTGATTTTAACATTAATTTAAAATAATAATAGTATCAATTTGATGAGAAATTGTTTGCATCATGAATGATATACTCAATTGTTTTTAGATTATAAGTGTATAAAATTGATGGGTAAACAATGGACACGATATTTGATTAATTGTTTCCAGATCACCTCCTATCTTCTCCAGTAATTTCTATTCACATTCTGAGGCAAATAAGCCTTAATATAATAAATGTTAAAGAATAAACTAGTAGTCTATTGCAAATTATTAAACTGATGTTGTCTCTATGTCAGGAAATTCAATTATTATATTGACTAAAACATGTCTTCTTGGATCAGTAACTAACACAAGATGGCTCCAAAAGATTTTCCTCAATTTTTTTCCCCAAAATATCTAACCATATTCAATTCCACCAAAGAACACATTAAAAAAATAGCAAGATCCAAAATTACTTATATTGTAAACAAGAAATGTCTCCTCTTCAGATTAACTGGGTTTCAGGAAAATGTTGAGCTATAATAGTGCTGCCAATTCTAATTTTCTTTCCTTTTGCTCCTCCCTCTTCTATCTCTTAATTCTGCCTTGCCCTTAATTTTTTAAGTGCATTCTTCTTTCTTTTCCCGATTTGATCTTCTTCCTTCTTTCTTGAATTAGCCTCACTAGAGAAATGATTCCAACAGCCAGCTCTGAAAATGCCTAATGGCTAAGGCAGTTATTTAGTTGAAGCATTTAAATTCCATCTGCTGGGAATAAATAGTTTCATAACACTTTAGCTTGTGTAGATAAGACTTTATTTCTAGTTTTCTATGTAAATTTAGAGAAGCAAAGTCTGTAAACTAAACATAAGTTTATGGAGATTCTTAATATTAAATTGCTGCATGTCAAAATATATTTAAGAATGGAAATCCATAAATAACTATTTTTTAAAATTATTTTTCCTTGGTAGGACTAGTAATCAATGGAAAAAAAAACGTTAAAAGCCAGTATGAGTTTAGGGATGGTTTCAATGGAATTCACAATTGAAAATGTAAAAATTATATATGCAGATTTTAAAAATATCCTCATTCATGAATTTGATATTTCTAACTTTAAAATATTTAATGATTGACTGATTAAATGATTTAGCATTTCTATAGCTGTCAAATTGAAAAACAAAATTATACTACTGGGATTCATTAAACCTGCCCAACTTTTAATATTTGGTAGTAAAACTAATTCATTACATAGTGATGAAAAGTAAATTTCCAATTTTATCCAAAATATAAACTCTTAAAACTCAGTAATAAGAAAACAAACAACTCAATTAAAAAATAGGCCAAATACTTTAGCCTATGTTTTAGCAAATAAGTGTATGAAAAGATACTCCACATTATATGTTATTATAGAAATACAAATTAAAATAATAATGCAATAGCACTACAAACCTATCAGAATGGCCCAAATCTGGAATATTGTCAACAATAAGTTCTGTAGTGCTGGTGGATGTACAAAATTCTCTTATATTGCTAGTGAGAATGCAAAATGGTATAGACATTTTGGAAGACAGTTTGTTGGTTTCTTATAAAACCGAACATATTCTTAACATATGATCTAGCGATCAGGCACCTTGATATTGACTCAAAGGAGTGGAAAACTTATGTCCACACAAAAACCTGCATGTGGATGTGTATAGCAGCTTTATTCATAATTGCCAAGACTTAAAGGCACTCAAGATGTTCTTTAGTAGGTGAATGGATAAATAAGCCATGGTACACCTAGACAACAAAATATTATTAAAGAGATATAAGTCATAAAAAGACATGATGGAAACTTAAATACATATTACTGAGTTAAAGAAGCCAATCTGAAAAGGCTACATGTTGCATAACTCCAATAACATGATATTCTGGAAAAAACAAAACTTGGAGAAAGTAAAAAAAGATCAGTGGTTTTCAGGAGTTGGGGGTGATGAGAAATGAATAGACAAAGCAAAGAGAATTTTTAGAGCAGTGAAAATATGCTTAGGATACTATGATGATAGGTATATGTCACTATACATTTCTCCAAATCAATTGAATGTACAACACCAAGAGTGTACTGTAATATCAACTAAGGGCTTTAGGTGATTATGATGTGTCAATGCATGTTCATCAATTATAATAAGTGTACCACTCTGGTGGAAGACGTTGATAATGGAGAATGTTATAAAGGAGGCATTTGGGAAATATGTATCCTCCCTTCAATTTTGCTTTGGATCTGCTCTAAAAAATTGTCTTAATAAAAAAAAATAAAAAAAAGTGGCTTGCACATTGAGAAAAATATTAACTCTACATTTAATACACTATCTTAAGCAAATAATAAGAAATTTATGTAGACATAATTTATGCATTAAGGGATTTTTTTTCTGACATTTTTATAATACCAAAAATTGAAATTTTCTAAATGTTAATATTATAAAATAATATATAAAATATTTATATTCATTAGGTGAATCAATTTGCAATTATTAAAAGGTATTGCTTTAAGTTTTTGAGTGGATATGGCAAAAGTTTCCTCTGAAAAATTCAGTAAAGAAAAGCAGAACACCAAACTTTAAATGGTCAGACCTTTCCTATATGTTTGTGTTTATGTAAATTTTTAGATGTTACTGTACTGCATATAGGATATTTTTTATAATTTTACTATGTATCAAGAGTGCTTTAGTTTTAAGGAATTCTGTAGAAAAATATTTCATAAATAGATTACTCCCAATTTAAAACATTATTGTTAATTTAGAATGTACATATTTTCTTAAAGCATATGTACTCATCTATTTATTCAAAGACATGCTGTATATATTCCCAGACTTCAAAACACTGAGTGGGTCAGATAATAAGAAGCCATCTATCACAAACAACAGCAATTAGCCTCCCTTGTACCCCTAACACACACACACACACACACACACACACACACACACACACACACACACACAATTAATTTCCACCCAAAGGAGATAGAAAGAAATTTTAAGAATAACTAATTTGAATATTAATATCTGGAAATTTGCACTTAGATTTTATATCTTGATTTGGGGTTTTGATCTAAATTCAGATATTATATTCCCTATTGTAGCAGACTATATACCATAGTATGTAATAAATGAATAACATTTATTGTAAACAGAAAAGTAATTCAAGATTTCGTTATTCAGAATATTATTTAATGACTAACAATATCTTGCAGTGTTCTACATATTTCATTATTCTTTCTACAGGTCATCTCTGCTTAATAAAGTCAGATATATGAAAATCTAAGTTAAAAAAACTGAAATGATACTGATTATGTCAAAGAAGTGTTTTGTGGCAATTCTAGTGGTGGTATCTGTTTATGTGTTGACTATTAACCACTTGTAGAGACATTCATGGAGCATGTCTATAAGATGCTGCTCTTTCTTTTTATTAAAAATTAACAAAATATCAGTAGAGTCAGCTATAAAATTTAAATTCTAGAGTTTATTTGAAAAACATTTTATTTATAAAAATTGACATAAATTTTTAGACATTCTCTTATTCTACAGAGTAAAATCTGAAAGAATGCATCCATATAGAATCTACGTATAGAATAGATTAATATAGTATAGTCATTTAATTTTGATTTTAAAATCCTCAAGTAAGAATTGTTTGCTATTTTGTGCTATAAAATATAATTGAGCCTTACCAGTACAATCTGTGTGAATAACCATGGGTTAATGAAGGAATTGATCAATTTGCTGATTAATCCATAGTGCATGGAGAAGTAGCTGTTAGA
>NW_011888784.1:19345757-19349712 GCF_000151845.1 Pteropus vampyrus | reverse complement strand
GGCAGCAGCAGGAGCAGAAGCCTCTTAAAGGGGCCGTGTCTACGAGTGGATTTTCGTGGTGACGGACCTGCTCTTTCTGAGCACCAGTGCCAATTCAGCTGTGTGTAGGGGGCACCAGACAATTACAGGGAAACATTGTTGGAGTGAGGGCTGAAGAGAGACTCGCTCTGTACAGAAGTGCTGGCGGTATCCATTATTCCCTATTGAGCCTTCCTTACTACTAGTGCACTGGACATAGCGCTGCCAGAGCTGTGAGGTCATCAAATGCTCTGTCCAGAGGATTCCCTGAAACTCTACCTCCCCTAACTAGCGTCCCCACCCAAGCTTTGTCCAGGTATACCCTCAGCAAGTCAGGTGCTCCTTGCTGAGCAGCACCTAGACACACTGAAGGGCAGCTGGCCTCAATTTCTGGTGTGGCATTTTGAGGTAACTATAAGCACAGCATCTGTGAATTGCTTGCTGAATCTTAACAGGCCCTGGAGGGGTAGAGGCTTGAGCTAAATTTGGCCTGCAGCTGAACCCCTCTCAGGACTGTGCCACTGGATGGCTACTTCATAAATTCACAGTAATAAGACCGGAGACTTGGGAGCTTTGCTTAGTACATAGAAACAGACACAGAAAGGCAGCCAAATGGGAAGACAAAGAAGCAGAAACCATATGAGAGAACAGAACAGAGATCCAGGAATAATGGAGTCAAGCAATCTAACATGCAGAATTCAAAACACTGGTTATAAAGATGCTCAATGAACTTTTGGGAAGTGTAGAGAACTTCAACAAAGAGATAAAAAAAAACATAAAAATGGAAATTATAAAAGGGAACCAGTTTGAAATGAAGAACACATTATCTGAGATGAGAAGTATATTAAATGGAATAAACAAAAGAATAAACAAAGTGAATAAAGAAAAGGATCAAATACCCTATCTAGAGGACAGGAAAGCCAATAAGGACATTCAATCAGAATGGCAAGAAAAAAGATGCCAAGACTATAAAATAACTTAAGGAGGATATGGATTCTATTAAGGCTCCAAATATTTGTCGGATTGGCATAACTGAAGAAAATCAAGATGTTAAACAGCTGTTTGAAGAAATGATGATGGAAAACTTCTCTAACCTGGTGAAGGAAATGGACATAAAACCCCAGGAAATTCAGAGAATTCCAAAAATCAGGGATCCAAAAAGGCCTACATCAAGACACATCATAATTAAAATGTCAAAGGTTAAATACAAAGAAAGAATAATAAAAACACCAAGAGAAAACAATAGTTACTTATAAGGGAACACCCATAAGGCTGACAGCCGACTTCTCAAAAGCAACTATGCAAAACAGAAGGGCTTGGCAAAAAATATCTGACAGGATGAAGACCCAGGATCTACAACCAAGAATAATTTATCCAGTAAAGGTATCATTTAGAGTTGAAGGACAGATAAAGAGCTTCCCAGACAAAAATAAGCTAAAGGAATTTATCACCACCAAGGCAGTATTACAGGAAATGTTGGAGGAACTTCTTTAAGAAGAAAAAACATGTATCAAAAACAGGAATAAAGAATGGTAACAACTACATTCCTATCAATAAGTACCTTAAATGGAGAAGAATTAAGTGTTCTAAACAAAAGATAGAGTGGCTGAAAGGATAAGAAAACAAGACCCCTACACATGAAAAGGAAGGGGATGGAAAAAGATATTGCTTTGATGGACCTAGAAGGTATTTAAGTCAGAGAAAGATAAACACTATATGATTTCATTTATATGTGGAATATAAGGAATAAAAAGAACAAACTAATCAAAAACAGACTCACAAATATAGTGGACAATTTGGTGATGGACAGAGGGGAGGGGAGCTTGGGCGGCTGGGAGAATGGGGTGAAGGGTTAAAGAAGTACAAATTAGTAATTGATAGTTGGGCACAGGGATGGGGAGCATGGCATAGAGAATGCAGTTAGTATTAATACATTGGCAAGGTGGAGGGTCAGAGGAGGGAGAGAGCAATTGGGGGGATCGTTTTACGAACTATATAGATGTTTAACCAATGTACTGTATACTTGAAACTAATTAAATAAATTTTAAAAATAGATTAATTAATTAATTTAAAAATTAATTCTGATCTTAATAGATGTATGAAGTTATTTTTTTCTTCTGACTTTATAGATATTCATTCTTATGGATTTTCGGTTCTTACAAATGAAATGATAGAGTTATTAGAGTCTCTCAATTCAATGAAACAAAAAAAAGTTAATTGAGCTGTCTTTTTTTTTTATCAGTAGTAAGGAATTACTGAATAAATGCAATCCTTTGAGCTTATGCACATATGACATATGTATTGTGATTATAAGAGGCAACTAGACACAGTCTTCAAATAGAATCCTTTCTTTTGTAAGAAACATAGTCCTAGATTAAGGATACTACTTCAATAGTACAATGATCTGAGGCAATATAAATAGTCAAATCTGTATAATATATTTAAAATGAAATTCAGGTGTTTACGAAAAGAAAGGTTGGACCAGGCCTCACAGAGCTACTGATGGTCAAGGTTGCACTTTCTAGTGACCTGTTAATGGTTTTGTGTAGAGATAATTTCATGAGGAAATTCTAAAATTCTAATGTCATTCTTTTCATATAGAGTGTGTGTGTGTGCATGTGTGCACGTGCATGCATGTGCATGTTAAGAACCCTCCAGAAATTGGCCATATCAAGTGACCAGTGTCAAATAATATGACTAATGCTACAATTTAATACCTCTTCACACAGCCTTTTACCCATGGTCATATTTATTTATTATATAGCCCTGTCTATTGTGCAATGCTCTCCCCATTTCAATAGAGTTATTCTTCACCTTAAGTGTTTATGCTAATCAGCTCATAATGTACATTCATTCTAGACTTGCAATTATCAAACTACAAAACACTGCTTTACAGCAAATTGTACACTGATAATGTAGAAGCGATTAATCTCTCTAGTATTTTTCTTTTGTTGCTATGGAAATACTGCTCCTCTGCAGAGAGAGCTATTAGTAAACATTATATTAAGATCGCTGCCAATGACAGAGTCAACCTTGGCAAACTATGCAACAAATGCAGACCAGTATTACTGCAGTCATGCTCTGCCACGCATACACAAATATCAGTGTGTTTTTATCAGTAGAATTTTGTTTCAGTAAAAAAAGAAAATTTATTTCTAATATAAAACATACTGATGAAAAACTGATTACACATTTATATTTATTGGGAATATAGACAATTAAAATGTATAAATAATTTTATAATTCAAATAGTTTTTATTTTCTTATTTTTTCAAAATGAAATATGTATATATTCCTATTGAAGAATATTTCTTTGATTAAAATGAACACTTGCCACATTTCTTGCTGTCAAACTTAAAAATATATAATTCTTTCCTTTCTAGGAACACTGTGATGATATTAAAATTGTTTTAATTTGTGAATCAAAATTAATGTAGCACATGATATATTAGCTTGGAAGGAGAGGCAGAATCTCATGTGGTCGCGTATGACACATTTGGTCACATTTGACTGGAGTGACATGTAGACTGAAATAATTTACCCTTTTCTATTAGGAATCACAATATATTTTCTGTAAATATATTTTACTCATGAAACAAAGTGAAGAAAAGTATTTTCAATTGACATGAAATATATCTAGTTGCCAGAAAAGCTAGTTTTGAAAAAATGTGTCCCTAAACAAATGTAGATTAAGTTTATATCAATCAAGCTAAAAGTTTTAGAGTATCTTTTTATTTATTACTAAGAGATTATTATTTTCCACTTGACAAAGTATTCTCTAAATGTGCTGTATTATACAATAATCTCAAATTACTGAACTGAATGTATTAGAGGAATAACACCATTAATTTAGTTCCCTTGGTGCTTTAATTTTAATTTTTATTGACCAATAAAAATGTATATATTTAAAATCTACAACATAATATTTTGATATACA
>NW_011888784.1:19339831-19344892 GCF_000151845.1 Pteropus vampyrus | reverse complement strand
CATTAATTTAGTTCCCTTGGTGCTTTAATTTTAATTTTTATTGACCAATAAAAATGTATATATTTAAAATCTACAACATAATATTTTGATATACATTATGAAATGATGATCACATTTAAACTTATTAATATATCCATTACTTCCCATAGTTACCATTTTTATTATTGTGGTGAGAAAACTTTCAGCAAATTTCCAGCACATAATACAGTATCATTAACTACAGTCATTAATTGTACAATAGAATGTCCAGAATTTATTCATCCTGCATAACTGGGCCTTTGTACCTTTTAACCAACAACTCCCCATGTCCTCCACATCCCCAGCCTTGGCACCCACCATTCTACTCACTGCTTTTATGAATCTGACTTTTAAAAATTTCACAATAAGTGAGATCCTGCAGTATTTATCTTTCTGTGTCTGGCTTTTTCACTTAGCATAATGTTCTCCAGGTTCATCCACATTGTTGCAAACGGCAGGATTTCCTTCTTTTAAAGAACATTCCACTATATATCACATTTTCTTTATCCACAATGGACATTTAGGTTGGTTCCATATCTTGGCTACTATGAATAATGCTTCGATAAACATGGAAGTGTAGATATCTCTTTGAGATACTGATTTCGTCGTCTTTGGATATATACCCCAGAAAAGAAATTGATGGATTATATCGTCATTTTGTTTTTAATTTTTTTGACAAATCTCCAAAATGTTTTCCACAATGGCTGTACCAATTTACATTTCTACCAATAGTGCACAAGTGCTCCAAAAGTGCTTCAATAGTGCAACTCTATCTTCACATCCTCTCTAACATGTCTTTTTCTTTCTTTTCTTTTCTTTTCTTTTCTTTTTATTTCTTTTCTTTTCTTTTCTTTTCTTCTTTTCTTTTCTTCTCTCTCTCTTCCTTCCTTCCTTCCTTCCTTCCTTCCTTCCTTCCTTCCTTCCTTCCTTCCTTCCTTCCTTCCTTCCGTCTTCTTTCTTTCTTTTTTTTTATTTTGGTAATAGTCTTCTTAAACAGATATGAGGTGGTATCTCATTGTGGTTAAAATTTGCATTTCCCTGATCAGTAATGTTGAGCATATTTTCATGTACATATTGCCCATTTGTATGTCTTTTTTTATGGGGTGGGTCAATATCAGTCCAGTCCATGGCCTGTTAGAAATGGGGCTGCACAGAAGGAGGTGAGTGGCAGGCGAGTGAGGGAAGCTTCTCTGTATTTGCAGCCGCTCCCCAGCACTAGCATCACTAACTCAACTCCACCTCATATCATCAGACATTCGATTCTCATAGGAGGGCCGGTCCCTGGTGTTAAAAAGATTGGGGACAACTGCCTTATAAGATGTATGGCTTCAAATATTTTTGCCCATTCCATAGGTTGCCTTTTCATTGTGTTGACTGTTTCCTTTGCTGCCAAATTCTTTTTAGTTTGATGCAAACCCATTTGACAATTTCTGCTTTTGTTTCCTGTGCTTTTGAAGTCATATCTAAAAATCATTGCCCAGACCAATATCAAGCAATCTTTCTCCTATATTTTTTTTTTTTCCAGTAGCTTTACAGTTTCAGGTTTTACACTTAAGTCTTTATTATGAATTGATTTTTATATATGGTATGATATAAGGGTCCAATTTTATTCTTCTGTATGTTGATATCCAATTTTCTCATCACCCAATTTTCTCTTTCCCAATTTAATTAATTGCCTTGGTACTTTGAACAATGTTGAGACAGAGCTAATATTTTATAAATTTGTGTTAAAATTTAAACTGGCCGAAATCATTAGATATATAGTGTTTGCTTTATTCTTCTGTCATTTTTTTATTCACTTATTCAATCATTCATCATTAAATAAATATTTGAGCATGCACTTTAGCTTACTTTTAAAAATAAAGAGTGAATTAGATACTCTGCTCTCCCTTAAAGAATTTGGGATCTAGTGGAATCAAAAAGGCAGAAATGTTACATAATTGGTGAGTTAAGTGTTTTAATAAAGTTTTGCACAATTTGCTTTTCATTTAGTCCAAATGAATGATTTAATAATAAACTCATATATCTACAATATGATTGCTCACTTAATTAGTTGACCATTTCAGAATTTATTTTTAAATTGTTGTTTAGAGGTTAATACATAAAACTTGTTTTGAAATTTTTATGGAAGATCTTAAATAAATAAATTTATCATTTCAGATCAATAAAACAAAACTGATTTTCATGATACACTATTAATTTTATTAAATAGAAGAACATTTGTGTTTATCTTCACAATAACATTTTAATGGGTATAAAGCATTAACTAAATTTTATGTTAATTATTAAAAGTGATTTTTGTATCTGACAAATGATAAAATGCCTACTGCTGCATTGACCAAAAGGAGCTTCACAAAATTGCTTAAATTCTACATCACAACTTTAAATGTTTCAATTCATTACAGTTAATGAAGGATAGTGGATATGGAAAAAATTTCACATTGGATGTAGTTACAGTCATTTATTCTGTTCATTAAATAATTATGTCATCACACTTTCAATTTTAACATATTAATTCAAAACCAGCTCTCTAAGAATTTGTGGCAAATGATATACTAAATGTGAAAACTATCATTTAAACATTTTAAGTGTGTGAGTTGGTATATTATATGTTATAATCTCCTGATTATCATATTGTATTATTTTTAAAAGCTTATGCAATATGTTTTAAAGACTTTGCTTATCTACTCTGGTGGTAGAATGATATTTACATTTAAATCAATTGTAGATAATTGATAAAATATAACCATTTTATTTATTGAATAAATACTATTAAACTCAGTTAATATTTGATAGCAATTAACTTGTAAGTGAGGAGAAATAGCTTATAAGATCTAATTTGAACAGTAAAACTCATTTTCATCTTATAAGCATTAATGTGTGACAAAGTTGCTAGATTCCCTAAAGCATCCAGGAACATTTCATCTGACTACGAAAATTTTGACCTTTGATCTTAATTAGGCATTCAGATTTCCATTTTGGAAATCACAATTTTGGTTAGCTACCACCAATACCAACATATACATAAATCGTTTTCATATGTAGTTTTAGTTTAGTAAGTGAAGGGAGGATTTGCCTACAACCTGTTATGAACTGAAGATAATGGTAAATATATACAAGTGGGAAAATCTATCTTGGAAATAAAGCAAGTGAAGACACAGAAAGCATCAGCTTTTCAAAAAGGCAGATAGTTTTAAATTCAAAAACTCCTGAGAAATGTCTTCTCAGATTTGATGTAATAATTGTGTTAAATAGCACCGAATAACAAAAATAAACATAAGAGCCGAGATGGTATACTGTTCATTCTTAGACAGGACAAATGAGTCCTATGCAGTGAATAATGTTTTAAAAATCCAAAACTCCACAGTGTGATTAAGAAGAAATTTCACAAATGTAGTTGTTTTAATGGCATTGAATGGTCAATATGTTTATTTTCCACTTCATATCTGAGTGACGATAATAGCAAAATCTCATTACATGAACAACAAAAAGCTTTATACTTTATTTTCATTAGTATTCAATGGAAAATCAAAATATCTTTATAAAGCATTCTAACTAAACCAAAAGGAAGAAAAGCCTGTCTTTTAAGATTGTTATTACACTCAGCTCAAGAAAAATATTTTTGTTTCTTCCCATTCTTCCTTTTATTTCTTCCAACATTTGCTGTCTCTATGGTTCTCAAACTAAGTGCACGTTAGAAAAATCTGAGAGTATTTTAATAAATATCAAAGTCTGGCCCACAGCAGACCAACAAAAATGAGAAACTTAGAATGTACAGCTATAGACTGATATTTTTAAACCATCAACCCCATTTTATCCAGCTGATATTCATACGGGGGGGCTGTGGACAATTATTAATATTTACTCTTTTCTTCCTTCCTTCCTTCCTTCCTTCCTTCCTTCCTTCCTCCCTCCCTCCCTCCCTCCCTCCCTTCCTTCCTTCCTTCCTTTCTTCCTTTCTTCCCTCCTTCCTTTCTTTCTTCCTTCCTTCTTCCCTCCCTTCCTTCTATCTTTCTTTCTTTTCTTCCTTCCTTCACTATTTATTTATCAACCTTGTTGAAATATAGTTCAGATAACATACTATTCATCCATTTAAAATGTCCAATTATAAATATTTTAGTATATTCATAGAGCTGTGCAACCATTGACACAATCTAATTTCAGAATATTTTCAAATGCCTCTCAAAAGAAAATTCTTACCCATAACCTTTCACTTCCTATTTTACCCTAATCTGAACACCGCAGTTCTCCATAACCACTTCTCTACTTTTTATCTCTACAGGATTGCCTGTTCTAGACATTTTAATTATCTTGTGATATAATTTTTTTTTTGCAAATGCCCTTTTTCACTTAGCACAATATTTTCAAGTTATAGCATATGTTATTACTTTTTAATTGCCAAATATTTCAGTACATGACCATAATACATTTTATTCATTCATTAGTTGATGGACATTTGGTTTGTTTCCACATTTTAGATATTCTGAATAACATTGCTCTAATCATTTCTGTATAAATTTTTATACACATTTTCATTGAACCCATAGATTAATTTGGGGAATACTGTTTCTTAACATCATTAAGATACATAAACATGTATGTACATCCATTTATTTAGATATGTTTAAATGTTGCATGAGAATATTAAATGTACAAGACTTGCATTTCTTTTGTTAAATTTATTCCTAAGAATTTTCATTTTCTGCTGTTATTATAAATTGAATTGTTTGCTTAATTTTGTTTTTGAATGGTTCATTGTTAGTATATAGAGATGAGATTGATGTTTCTATACTGATTTTGCATACTGCCAACTTGTTGAACTTTTTTATTAGTTCTAATATTTTTACATATTATTTAAGGTTTTGTATGTATAAGAGCATGTCATCTGCTAATAAAAATAATTTTGCTTTTTCCTTTCAAATCTCAATGTTTTTTTGTTATTATTTTTTCTTGCCTAATTACTTGTGCTAGAACTTTCAGTACAATGTTCTTGGCAAATAGAAATGCCAAGAGAGGACAACTTGCTTTTATATATGATGTTGA
>NW_011888784.1:19336684-19339350 GCF_000151845.1 Pteropus vampyrus | reverse complement strand
GTTGCCTTTGTCTCATGTTAGTATTAAGGCATCACTGGATTCACAGAATGAGTTGAAATGGCTTCCGTTGTTATGCACTAAATGTTTTATCTCTCAAAACATTCATGGTGAAGCCCTTACCCACTGTGTGGCTATATTGGAGATGAAGCCTCTAAGGAAGTAATTAAGGTTAAATGTGTTCATGAAAATGGGCCTTGCTCTGACAGAAATAGTGTCCTTACAAGAAGGGATATCAATCTTTCTCTCTTTCTCTTTGCATACAACAATTGGTCATGTGGGCACACAGTGAAATGACAGCCGCCTCCGTGGCAAGAAAAGAGGCCTCAGAATGAATTTACCTTGATAGAACATTAATTACGGACTTCCCAGTCTCCAGAACTTGAGAAATAAATTTCTGATGTTTAAGACACCTAATATATGGTATTTTGTTATGGTAGTTCAACCTGACTAATATACTCCTTTTATATTTTTTGAAAGAATTTGTGAAAGATGAATATAAATTATTTCTTTGAAGGTTTAGCAGAATTTAGAATGTATTAATGATGCTATCTGGGCCTGGACTTTTCTTTGTAGAAATTTAAAACTTTTGAATTCAATCCAAATACTTGTTATAGGTCTATTTAGTCTTTGTACTTCTTCTTGATTAGATTTCAGTAATTTGCATTTTTCTAGACATTTTAAAATTTAATCTATTACTCGATTTATTGATATACAGTTGCTCATATTATTCCCTTATAATTACCTTTATTTCCGTAAGGTTTGTATTGATAGTGCTTCTTTCGATCCTGATTTTAGTAATTTGAGTTTTCTCTCTTTTTTTCTTGATTAGCACAACTAAAGTTATATCAACTTTGTTGATTTTTAAAAAAACAAATTGTTTTTTTAAATTTTCACTGTTTTTCTCTTCTTTATTTCATTTGTTTTTGTGTTTAGTATTTCCTTTCTTCTGCTTTGTTTGGATTTCATTTGCTCTTCTTTATCTGACTTCTTAAAATTGTTAGGTTATTGATTTTCATGTTATCTTCCATTTTTAGCATAAACATTTACAAGCTGTTCATTTCCTTCTGAATACTGCTAATTCTACAAAATATTTCTCCTGCATTTTGAAGCTTCTGATATCACTGTTGAGTTTTTTGTTTTTTATATTTTCTTTTTATTTTTTATCTAAGGATCTCCCCTGGGTCAGCATAAACCACTTATTAGTCAAAGGTTGTACCTAAGCTCCCTTAGCTAATTACACATTTACCCTTCACTGTTGAATATGTGTTGGCTTAGAGTTCAAAGTTCAGTGAGTTTATGATTATTTGTTCCACTTTCAAGCAAGGACTAGCAGCTTAAAGATTCCCTCTGATCACTCCTGAAAGGGCTCTGCTGTGAGGATGCACAGTCTTTCAGACTTCCAGGAACAGCCATAATGATATTTTAAGCTTGGCTTACCAGGAATCACTTCTGGATCAGAGTTGCTTACTGTTGTCAGTGTTTGGTCATAGGTTATGTTTAAGCTACTTGTGCCAGTGAGGCTTCCATTCTGTGTTGATGAATTTGTGTGCAGCTCAAGGAGTATTTTCAAGTCCACCCTACATGCTGTCCTGATTACTCCTTCATGGGTGCATCTCACACATGCATATAAGCTTCCTATCCTCCAGCATTAATCGTGATCTCAGCAGAGTTCTTCCTGGCTGTCTCTTTACCTGGTTCTTTCTATTAAAATTCTGACTGCCCTACAATTTTGTCCAGTTTTGAAACTATCACCTCTTCATAATTGCCATCCACCAAGATCACCACTGTTTTAGACAAGACTTTAGAAACAGAGTTTTCTGTTCTCTTTTCCAAATAAAGTCAGTCCTCTCAGATACTAGTATGGAGCTATTTGTTCTTCTGCCATTCCTTTCCTTCTGGCCAGAAACCCTACACCACTCACTGTAACTAGGAGCAGGAACATATTCATAAAGCAGAGTGACACCTTTGCTTTATGAATAGGCACAGGGGAGGGTGTAAAAGCCCTGGTCTTCTTGGCTGCTCCTTCCTGCTTGGAACTTCTACCTCCAAGTGGGCTGGGGCAAAAGGGAAGAATTTCCTAATATTCTCAGCCTGCTGTTCCCAGGGTATGTTTCTTAGCTATGGATGAGGACTGGGCAGAAGAGAAACCCAATCTTATTGGCTGTGTTTGCCTGGAATAGACTTTCTGCAATGTGGTGCTGAGTCAAGGGGTGGAAAGAGAGGAATGAGAAATGTCAGCAGCCTGACCCTCCTCCGATAAAACCACAGCCCAGCCTGAGAACTTGTGGAAGAGGGAGGTCTTGACTTCTTGACTGCACAGAGCTTCTGTAACACAGGGCTGAGGCTGGTGGTAATGGAGCGAGTTGTGTCTCAGAAACCTCAAGCTCTTACTGTTCTGACTGAGATTTCATAGTTTGCTTAGTTGAATGTTTCTCTATTTGCTATATGACCTTTGGGAAATTTCTAGAGACTTTAGTTATTTTTTATAATTTTCATCATTTAAATTTTTGTGTTTCTAGAGACAGTGTCCACCAATTTCTTTATTGTCATTCTAGAAGTCCCCAGTATTTACTCTTAATGAATGGTTTTACCTTGCTGAAAGTAATCACCAGAGAAGCTTTAAAAAAATGAATTACCTGTGTTTTACTGTCCACAATTCTGATTTA
>NW_011888784.1:19320130-19336634 GCF_000151845.1 Pteropus vampyrus | reverse complement strand
AAAAAAACAAATTGTTTTTTTAAATTTTCACTGTTTTTCTCTTCTTTATTTCATTTGTTTTTGTGTTTAGTATTTCCTTTCTTCTGCTTTGTTTGGATTTCATTTGCTCTTCTTTATCTGACTTCTTAAAATTGTTAGGTTATTGATTTTCATGTTATCTTCCATTTTTAACATAAGCATTTACAAGCTGTTCATTTCCTTCTGAATACTGCTAATTCTACAAAAATATTTCTCCTGCATTTTGAAGCTTCTGATATCACTGTTGAGTTTTTTGTTTTTTATATTTTCTTTTTATTTTTTATCTAAGGATCTCCCCTGGGTCAGCATAAACCACTTATTAGTCAAAGGTTGTACCTAAGCTCCCTTAGCTAATTACACATTTACCCTTCACTGTTGAATATGTGTTGGCTTAGAGTTCAAAGTTCAGTGAGTTTATGATTATTTGTTCCACTTTCAAGCAAGGACTAGCAGCTTAAAGATTCCCTCTGATCACTCCTGAAAGGGCTCTGCTGTGAGGATGCACAGTCTTTCAGACTTCCAGGAACAGCCATAATGATATTTTAAGCTTGGCTTACCAGGAATCACTTCTGGATCAGAGTTGCTTACTGTTGTCAGTGTTTGGTCATAGGTTATGTTTAAGCTACTTGTGCCAGTGAGGCTTCCATTCTGTGTTGATGAATTTGTGTGCAGCTCAAGGAGTATTTTCAAGTCCACCCTACATGCTGTCCTGATTACTCCTTCATGGGTGCATCTCACACATGCATATAAGCTTCCTATCCTCCAGCATTAATCGTGATCTCAGCAGAGTTCTTCCTGGCTGTCTCTTTACCTGGTTCTTTCTATTAAAATTCTGACTGCCCTACAATTTTGTCCAGTTTTGAAACTATCACCTCTTCATAATTGCCATCCACCAAGATCACCACTGTTTTAGACAAGACTTTAGAAACAGAGTTTTCTGTTCTCTTTTCCAAATAAAGTCAGTCCTCTCAGATACTAGTATGGAGCTATTTGTTCTTCTGCCATTCCTTTCCTTCTGGCCAGAAACCCTACACCACTCACTGTAACTAGGAGCAGGAACATATTCATAAAGCAGAGTGACACCTTTGCTTTATGAATAGGCACAGGGGAGGGTGTAAAAGCCCTGGTCTTCTTGGCTGCTCCTTCCTGCTTGGAACTTCTACCTCCAAGTGGGCTGGGGCAAAAGGGAAGAATTTCCTAATATTCTCAGCCTGCTGTTCCCAGGGTATGTTTCTTAGCTATGGATGAGGACTGGGCAGAAGAGAAACCCAATCTTATTGGCTGTGTTTGCCTGGAATAGACTTTCTGCAATGTGGTGCTGAGTCAAGGGGTGGAAAGAGAGGAATGAGAAATGTCAGCAGCCTGACCCTCCTCCGATAAAACCACAGCCCAGCCTGAGAACTTGTGGAAGAGGGAGGTCTTGACTTCTTGACTGCACAGAGCTTCTGTAACACAGAGCTGAGGCTGGTGGTAATGGAGCGAGTTGTGTCTCAGAAACCTCAAGCTCTTACCGTTCTGACTGAGATTTCATAGTTTGCTTAGTTGAATGTTTCTCTATTTGCTATATGACCTTTGGGAAATTTCTAGAGACTTTAGTTATTTTTTATAATTTTCATCATTTAAATTTTTGTGTTTCTAGAGACAGTGTCCACCAATTTCTTTATTGTCATTCTAGAAGTCCCCAGTATTTACTCTTAATGAATGGTTTTACCTTGCTGAAAGTAATCACCAGAGAAGCTTTAAAAAAATGAATTACCTGTGTTTTACTGTCCACAATTCTGATTTAATTCATCCGGATTGTCGAGAGCAACAGAATTTATAAAAGTTTTCTGGATTACTCTAAACTGTAAATAGGTTGAAAATCAATGGCGTCAATCTTATCCATGATGGGCCCACATTCTTCAGCCATCTTTGGGCACCAAGAATTTGATGTTTAAGGCATACCATTGAATGGGCACTTGTATCTTACCTGAGCCATACAGCAACACGTTAGAAGAACTTTTTTGAAGGACCTCTTTATTTCTTTTAATAGTGCTAATTCATCTGCTTGATATTCTGTTGAACAGTCCCAAGAACGTAGAGCTCACATATTCTCTTCAAGATCCACCATAATCTTCAATTAATAATGTTTCCTATGATATTTTCATCTTCTCATTAACATGTCTAGTTTAATAATGAAATTGCTTCATCAATTTAGTGGAGGAAGGGGTTTGGACAATTCTTATTGGTTTCATGGTCATCAGCTGAAGAGAGCCTCTCTTCCTATTTTAAAATCAAAGTAAATTTTGCCTGGGAAGGGTGGCCAGGGATGGTTGTTGAAGAAACAATTCATAAACAGGTGCTTGCTCCACTTTTGGTGTGCATGCCATCTTCTTCTCAATTTCTTATGGAGCCATAGAGTCTCATATGCAGAGAAGGGAAGTAAAGAAGAGTGGCAGTGAGGAAAATGTAAAATATCCTGGATGTTGTATCAGGACACCAAGATCCTACCAGTAAGTTACTAAGCAGCTCCTGCCTTTAAGTATGTGGTCTAACTTTTGAGGGCCTCGGGGTCTTATAACAAAATTCAATAACTAATTAATAAGTATTTTTAAATAAATAAAAAAGAAAGAAATGAATTTAAGAAATGTAATTAAATAATCCTAAAGATCTTCAGTATCATGATTCTATGATTTTTCTCATTGTGGAAGCATTAGGAATCATAATGATGGTGAATACTATTCAAAGACTTGATTCTCAAACTCAGACCAATGAAGTGTCCAAGGCCTTGCCACTCCTTACTGTCCTATTAGGCTTTCAACACTAGTTTTTCCAATATTATTCACCCTCTTCCTCTTCTCACTGGATTATTTTTGTCCCAGATAATATGTATGGACAGAGGAAAGATTTAAGTTTTATGGGTCACTTGGAAGCAAAAAATGAGAAAATATAGAACTAAGACTATTATTAGTAGTACATATCTATATTAGTTCATTTTCATTAATGCCCCAAATGAGTATGCCACATACATACTATATCTCTGTTGTATGTGATAAAAATACATTTTCTTGGTGTGTTTAGGATTCATTGACTTAAACTTTCGTCGGCTTTTCCACTAATTTTAGTGTTTTCTAGTCATAGCTTCTTACAATTAATAATGTAAAAAAAGTCATTACAGGGGAAAAAAAAAAAAAAACACTCTGGAAACTAAAATAGTCTAGCGTATCATGACCAGGCCAGTGAATATGAGCATTTAATGAAGTTGTTAGTATATGTCCTAAATAAAAGGAAACAATTTAGCACATTGATGATTAATTCATATCAAAGAATTCCCTCTCTTTTTCAGCAAGGAATGGAATATGTTATATGATGATTCCCAAATTGGTTATTTTCACTGTAAGGAACATTTTCATTTTTTGTGAATGGCTAGATTAAAGATAAAGAATGTACTAAATTCAACATTACTACTCATTACTTGGAAGCAATTTTATGTTAAATAGGGAGTTATTCTATGATCTATATATTCTTTATTCTTAGTGTTAAAGTAATTTTGAATATTTCACGAACATTCTTTAAAGAAGAATGAACAATTTTTTGGCCATCATGGTTTAGCAATTACACATAAAAGAAACAACGATTGAGTTCAGTATGGAGTCATAAAACTTCACCCTGAATTAGCTCACCAGCCAGTGGAAGCCATTAGATTTTATTTGATTTACACCTAGTATCTTTTGACAGTTATAAGGAACATGGTTACCGTAGTGATCTTTGCAAGAACACAACCATCAGGAGAGATGGTATATTTTCTTTTCTTTTTCTGTTTAATTAGAGCTCAGCTATTTTATTTACAACCTTAAGTATAGCTGACTTGGAATGTTTGTATTATTAATAAATATATGCTCAAAAGAGGGGATGGCTAGACATTTATGCAGAAGCTTTCTTTAGTTGAAACTTCAGTTTTTTAAGCTGAAAAGCAAGCTTCTAGTTATTTAGAGCTAGGTGTCTGCTAATGATAGACCAATAATTTAGAAAACAAAAGAAAAAAAAAAGATTTTCTAGGGAGATTAGAATACAATATGATTGGTCAACATAATCCATTTTTCATAGAAATGTTTATACATGCAGACTATTTATTTTCAGACTATTTCTTGGTAACTCCATAGGCAGAACAAAAGAATAATAACTTTAATACAACTTTCTTTAAAGTATACTTTTGGTTATTAAAGCATTCTGTATATAAATACATTTTAGTAATGTCATGTTTCATATTCCTTATTAAGAAATTCAAATTAAAAAGAGAACTACCATATGATCCAGTAATCCCACTTCAGGGTATTTATTTGAAGGGAATAAAATGACTATCTGGAAGAGATATCTGCACTCCTATGTTGATTGCAGCATTATTTACAACAGCCAAGACCTGTTAACCACATAGCTTCTACTGATAGATAAATAAGTAAAGAAAATATGAGATATATGTATACACATACACAGGCACACATGTACACACACAATGGAATATTACTGAACCATAAAAAAAAGAAAAAAATCCTGCCATTTGCAACAATTTGTATGACCTTTGAGTACATAATATATCCTAAGTGAAAAAATTCAGGAAAAGAAAGACAAATACCATATGATCTCACTTATATGTGTAATGAAAAAACAGAAACAAAAACAAACAAACAAAAACTTCTGGATAAAGAGAACAAATTAGATTGGTTGTTGCCAAAGGTGAGGGTAGGGCGAGCAAGGGAATGAAATGAGTAAGTGTGATAAATTAAAACAAAAAATTTCAAATGCACACTTGTCTATGCAAATATTTAGAGAAATAAAACCAACTCGTTCATGCCTGCCTCTATCCCACTACCAAAATCACTACCACCAACAACAAAAGTAAGCAAACAAGCAAACAAAATCTTTAGCCTTGATTCAAGTGACTATTTTCTGTATTTAAAAGATCACGGATGCTTTTAGGTAAAATCTATTAATGTCTTGGAAACACTTTGACTCTTCAAGAAATTGTCTTACATTGGAGCACTCATCAGATACAATCTCCTCTGTGTAAATCACCTACCAAAGAAGGCTAAAATATAGATATTAAAGTCTTGTGCCCTTTTATTAGTATACTCAGACCCAAGCAAGTGGATTAGCAAAACTAAAACCAATACACCTATATTTTGAATTTTAGCACTTCATTCTGTCTTTGCCTCTGTCTGCACACTTGTTCCAGGAATAATTGAGTTCTTCAGAGTTTGATGTTTATCTGGCAGTCATCACTTAGATATAACAACTGTTGATACCCCTGTTGTTTTACTCTTTGACTTTTTCTAGGCTGTGATATGCCCCTTCACTTAAGAGAGCATCTAAATTTGGGTCATTTGAATGAAATAAAACATTACCATATACTAATTCCATGCTAAACTCCATGACTGGTATCTTTACTGGCATAATTTTAGTCACACTAATAAATCATTCATTCAGAACTTGAAAACAGTTTGAAGTTATATATTTTGCCAGTTAATCAGGTGATAACTTGTATATTATTGGAAAGTGTTATTATTAGTAGTAAGGGACAGAATTGGAGCTCTGAGCTAAAATGTCTAACCCTATTTTCCAAGCTAAACTGATCGATTTTTATAAAACAATCACTCTGCATTGCCAAGTATTTATTATCTGAATTCTTATAAGCTGAGTTTTATGGAAACAGAGTCATCAAAAATTTCAAATAAAAGTTATAACATAAAAAAATATGAAGTGACCTCTCAAAAATTTCTTGTCCTCATTACTAGTTTATGGCATGTTCTTTCCAATGATTTCAAACTCTTTGTTGGTTTTGCATATATTTGTATTGCAAATACAATACTATATGTAGCAAAGTGAACTAACAAATCTTTTCAAAGATTCAGGGTTTTATTTGGTGATTTCGGAGTACTTTTCAAATCATGTTCAACCTTATTGACTACTGAGTTTAATCTCTTAATATTCAAAGAAAATCAATGGGAAGTTTCTAAAATGAGTGAATTGAGTACAAGATTATTGGGAGGCTCTTTTGAATACTGATGAACTATCACTTTTTTGTTTGTTTGTTAAAAATAAATGTTTGAAATGTCACTCTCAAATATTAAATGAATTGTAAAGCATGTATACTGCACACAGTATAAATAAAATGAGAAATTATGTCCTGCAAATATTAATGATTGATTTATTTATGTGATTCTAAGATCTAGACTGTGGTTGTTCTTATAATACTAAATATTAAAATATAATGTAAAAGAAACTAATTTTATTTGTTTAGTTTAGTTTCTCAAGATAGCATCCCAGTACAACTTTTTCACTATTTATACTTTGAAAATTACTTCAAGTTTTTACTTACTTCACTTAAAGTGCTGCTTTTTTCCCTTGGATAATTCAGTTATACTCACAGAAAGTGATTTGTCATTTTTCATTGTGTATAGATAATATTAGAGTGAACTTCAAAGGGTTCATTCATTTATTATACAAATATTTTTGATCACCAACCATGTGCCAGGCACAGTTTTAATTGTTTTTGATGCAGCAATGAACAAAACCTATTTACATTTACTCAAATCTCATGGCAGATGATAAACATGTAGGTGTATCAGAAGGTGATGTAGGCTATAAAGAAAAGTTGCGTTTTAAAAGTTTCATATGTATGTATAGATGAAGAGTAATTGTAGAAATTGGATAATGTGGTTATGGAGGCCAAGAAACCACACAGTCTGTGATCTGCAAGTGGAGAACCAGGAAATCCAGTGCATAACTCAGTCTGAGCAATGGGAACAGGCCTGAGAAACAGAGGGGCCAGTAGTGTAACTCACAGTCAGAGCTCACAGGCCCCAGAACCAGAAGCTCCGATGTCCGAGGACAAGGAAACATGGATATTTCAACTCAAGAAGAGAGGGTAAGTTCTCTCTTTCATTGCTTTTGTTGTTGTTGTTATTGTTATTGTTGTTGTTGACCTTAAACAAATAGACAACTAGAAATTTCTCCAGCAAAATGGGTTTACTCAGGAACAACAAAGAATTGCAATCTGGGACACACGGTCTAATGGAGACCCACCTGCAAGTCCAGAAAACAAAGGAAAAAAATGGTATTTTATAGAAGAAAGAGGGGCTGTTGTAAACCAGAAGTCCATTAAAGGAAATTGGGAGATCAAAGTGTAGTGATTTTTCATTGTCTGAGTTGTAACAATCTTTCATCAGCTGAGTGGTTGTCAGGCAAAGAGATGATCCTTATTCTTCCTGCTAGATTAATAGAGTAGGAAAACATCTTCTTGTTGGAGGTGAAAAGTAAGTCTCATCCTGCTTGGGGTAACTGACAATAAGTGGTAGGGCATGACAGCTCCCCCTACAGGCCTTCCCAACTCCACTATAAATGAGGTTTTGGTTTTTAACAGCTTCAGCTCCATTTGGGCCCTCAAGAGATTGATCCATCCACATTGGTGAACAGGGATCTTCTTTAATCACATTAAAATGCTAATCGCTTCCAGAAACAACTTCACAGACACACCAAGAAATAATGTTTTACCAGCTATCTGGGCATCTCTTAGCCCAGTCAAGCCAACACATAAAATTAATCATTGCAGTAGTTAAAGAAGATCTCTCTGATAAGGTGGTATCTGATCATACATCTGAAGAAGAAATAAAAGTAAGCAATGTGGATA
Organism: Pteropus vampyrus; assembly: GCF_000151845.1. Classification (NCBI taxonomy): domain Eukaryota; kingdom Metazoa; phylum Chordata; class Mammalia; order Chiroptera; family Pteropodidae; genus Pteropus; species Pteropus vampyrus. The sequence goes on along the minus strand of NW_011888784.1, from coordinate 19,328,950 downwards.
TCCAAAGGAAAAGATTTCCTGGCAGAAGAAAGAGCTAAGGGCAAAGTCCCCAATGTGAGAACATACTTGACATCCTGAGGAAGAGTAATAAGGACTCAGTATTGTGTTTTCTTAGGAGAGAAAGTTAGGAGATGGAATCAGATAGATAATAGAGTAAAATCATGTCATTCTGAGAACTTTAGTTTATATCCTTATATGAGAGAGGAACCACTGGAATTTTGAGCATCGGTGGAGGGAGTTAATTACTTTTGTTTTAAAAAAATAACTACCTGCTGAATGTTTCCATTCAGCATATGTCTCCTTATTTCTTATAATGCTGAAGTGGGAAGAGAGGACAAGAGCAGGAAGACCAATGTGTAATTTTTTTAATCTACTAGAGGGAAGATAAGCGTGCCTTGAGTTGGGGTGGTAGTGACAGAGGTATTAAGAAAATAAGAAAGTGTCAATTTTGTGATATATTCTGATAAGATTTGGTGATAGAGTTATGTGTGTGAGAGAGAGGAAAAAATGCTTTAAACATATTACTGGAGAATAAATGAGAAGAAAGAAATGTTTCTTTTGTTATTGTTGTTGTTGGTTAGGTTATTTTTTATAGGAGAACAAGACCCAATCATAAGTAAAGTCTAAGTAGGAAGGAAGGACACACTGAAAAGGGAAATATTAAAAATGCAATATAAGGAAATAATTGGCAGGGCATTATTTTACAATAGGTTGGACAAAGAAATGTATAAGTGGAAGAGCTAACTTTGAACAAAGAAATACTTCCTGAAACAGTAGAGAAGAAGAGAATGACGATTAAGATACAGAGAACTTATAAGGGAGAGAGCATCTCTAAATTAAGAGTAAACAGGGTGATGGAGATGTGATGCTAGTTTTTACTTTATACAATCTGACATATATCTATTTGTTTTCTTCCACTTTGAAATATTATTTAATGGAGACACTGAATCTAGAATCGTTGAGAGATAAAAGAAAATAAATAAAACGAGTCCACTGACAGAAAGACTTATTTTGTACATTTCTATGTAACTCAGAGCAAAATTTCAGTATAGCCTTTGGAAAAAATGAGCAACTAGAAGGATTCTGTGCCATGGGAATTGTACAAATGCTGTCAGAAATGCCCTCTTCAAGGTTAGGAATCCTGATGTTACTCCATATAGAATTATTAATCCATGATCTAGTGCTTGCTCCATGGCATTTCTCCAACATCTGCTTCCACCTGCCAAGTTCAAGGAGTTTTCCCACCCTTTCTGGCTCTTACTGTGCCTATGTGGTTTAAAAAGAAGTTTATTTTCACAGAATTTTGTAAAATTTTTAACATTCTCTTGACCTTTTCTTTTTAGTAGAAATATAAATGGACAAAAGAATCAGACATACATGTGGTAAAACAGATTATTTTCCTTGGGAAGACACCACGTACAAAAGGGAGAAGAACTGACTAGACCAAATTGTGTTCCAGATGTATTTTAAAGTCTCAGTGTCCATTTTACTTTTTTCTCTTTTCTATTGTAGAATCTGGTATCTGGGAGGGAGCTTACTAGATAATCTTAAAAAGAATTTCTATTAATGATTGGTGGGTGCTAAGGTCATGCTTCTGTACACTAATAGGTATTGTAAAGAAGTCTTTGAGAGACACTAGATAAAAAGAAGTCATACCAAAGAATGTTCATTGCAGGCAATTTTAAAAGCTATGGGAAGTCATGTTTAAGAACAAATGGAACCCGGTGTATCTTCTTAAATTATGTCACATACACAGTCCCAATTTTTTTGTATAAATATTTAATATTTTACATCCTTCAGCTCTTCAAATGTGCTGCTAAAGTATGTCTCTCTAGGTAACTTTCAGCAGAGCTCTGACCCCATTCACATCTTTGAAAGGTGTGAGCGTGCTAGCTCGGAGGGAAGCAGCCAGCATTTGGTAGGCTTCTTAAAAGCTGTCATCTTTGTTCAGTATGGATTTCTGGAGTCTGAAAGCCTGGCTGTCTGACAGTGTTTCATTCCCTCACTGTCATACTGGTGATCACTCTCTTCATACTACTAGCAGGGCTACCCCATCTCTTCAGTAGTGAGGGACAAGTGTTACACTTGGTTTTATAAAAATTACCTTCCTAGTTGCTCAGGAGCCTTGATGATTTTGGTTGACACATGTTCTACTTTGGCAAAGCTAGACCTCATTTCACAGAAACGTGGAAAAGAAAGTTGAAATTACAGTTGAAAACTAAAATTCTTAACTTATAAGTCGTGTATAATCTTTCTAAAGATGCAAAGTCTGCAATGGGATGTAAATAACTATAACAGCTTTCAATATTATAAACTATTCATCACTACAAAAGTAACCTGCTGATGTCTATGTCCATGTTATTCCTCAAGATTTCTTAAATTATAATATTAAAAAATTGTCAATAATTTTACTCCAAAGTTATATTTCTGGCTAGTTGCACAGTGAGATTTCACATGATTCTTTTTACCTTTTTCTTCTGCCCATCCAGCAGATGGACAAATGGTTTAGCTTAGCCTACATTGACTTTGATTTAAGTAGTTTAAATGCAACAGTACATGAGTAATTTGTGTAAATTAATCTTCTCTAAAAAAACTTACACCAGGTCCTTGAGGAAATCTGTCACTTTTTTTGATATAAGAATTTATACCCTGACAAGTGTGTAACTAGTAGTATCAGTTTAATTAAGATATTGTGAACTTTTCTCTAGTTTGCACGGTTTAATGTCTCAGTCTTTTATAATCAGATAAGCCAGGAAATTGGTGTTAAGTTCACTAGCCTTGGTCTGTTTTCTTTTCCTAACATGTGGCTTGAATTGTTAAAAGTTATTTGTTATTAACATGAATTGATATATATTTTATATTTCTTTTTGTATATTTGAGTTCCTTAGTATCATAGCATCTAGTGAAAGCCTCTATACATTCGGGAATATTTAAAAATAAAATTAGTGGAGCTTTTGTAATTAGATTGACTAATCTATTAAGTAATATATAAAATATATCAAACTTTTGAGACACTAAGATTTTGGAAGGGGCTTCTGTTTCTTGTGAGAAATAAAAGACTTATAATATCTGGCCAAAGTATATAGTTAGCTCCTACATGAATAATTGTTTCTAGCCTACAGCTTCTAATGCGTGAATTTTAATAACTCACTTTTATTTTTGTGACACAAAATGTGAATAATCGATAAGAAGACATTTAAGCACTTAAGGTTCTTTACAGTTTTAAAACTATGAATCCAGAAGCTAAATATCTAGCTTCTGAAATTATACACATTCACATGTATGTATATTATATAAATAATATATGTACAGTAATGTATGCATGTACACTGAATTCGGACAAATGTATAATGACATATATCCATCATCATAATATCATGCATAGTATTTGCACTGCACTAAATATCAACTTTGCTCTGCATATTCGTCTCTCGCCACACTCCCTGTAATGATTGATCTTTCCATTGTCTCCATAGTTTTGCCTTTTCCAGAATGTCATATAATTGAAATCATACAGTATGTAGCCTTTTTAGATTGCCTTTTTTTCTTCATTTGGTAATACGCATTTAAGTTTCCTTCATGTCTTTCTATGGCTTTATAGCTAATTATTTTTCAGCACTAAATATTTCATTGGATGTACCACAGTTTATTTGTCCATCCATTCACTGAAGGACATCTTGGTTGCTTCTAAATGTTGGCAATTATAAATAAAGCTGTATGACATCCATGTGCAGGTTTCTTGTGGCCATATTTTCAACTCCTTTGAGTCAATGTCAGTGTTCTGAATTTTGGCCAATCCAATAGATGTTTAGTGGTATCTTATTGCTATTTTAATCTGCATTTCTCTGATAACATGTAATATGGAGTAATAACTTTTTTCAATTACAGTTGACATACAATATTGTATTAGTTTCAGGTGTATAACATAGTGATTAGACATTTATATAACTTACAAAGTGATCACCCCAATAAATCTAGTATCTGTCTGACACATACATATTTTTTCAATATTAACTATATTCCCTATGCTATAGTTTATGAGTTGTTTAAATTTTCTACAACTTAATCACTTTTGTTGTATTTTGACCTATCAATAATTAAGAATGGCATTTTGAATTCATCCACAGTGATGGTAGATTTTTAAGTATTTTTCTGTTGTCTTATCAAATTTTACTTTATATATTTTGTTAGTGTTTTATTAGATGCATAAAGGTTTTGGCTTCATATAACTTCCTGGGGAGTTTTATATTTTCTTATTATATAAAAGCCTTCTTTATTCTTAGTGCTTTTTGCCCTAAATTATATTTTGAATAATATAAATACAGCATAACATAAATACAGTTAGCATTTTATTGCTATTTTCTATCTTTTTAATCTTTTATTATTATGTTTTAAGCGACTCTTGTAAAAAGCATGAAGCTAATTAAAAAAACACTGACAATTATCTTTTAAATAGTACATTTAGTCTATATAATTTTAATTTGATCACTATATATATGTGTGTGTATACACTTTCTTTTTATTCTGCTTTCGCTATCCTTCCTCTAAGTGTTTTGATATCATTTTCCAGTTAACTTGCAAATTATTTTTTTAAATTCACCTTTTTCTCTGCTTATTTGGGTGTTTCTGCTCTGTATTTTTTTTTTTTTTTAGGCAATATCACTGAAACTTTATCATTTTATGCAAGGTAATATGTCAAGTTAATGTCTTAAGCCTCTTCCTAAATAGTAGTTTGGGATCTTTTAATCTATATCAACACACTTCTAATTTGCATAGCTTTACCTCCTAAATTTTTCATTCTGTCCTTTTTTTATACTCTCTATATTAGACATTATTCTTATTAATATTTTCTATAGATAAACTACATATAAATAAATACATGTCTCCTCAGCTTTCTTTCCTCTATGTTAGATATTTAGGGAATTTTTTTTTTTTTTTGGAAAATACGTCCATTAGAAGTATTTTCTGTATAATTTTCATGGTAGAAAAAGCAGTTTTTGATGAAAATATATTTTCCTTTGTTCTTGAAAAATGATATTTAGTGCACAAATTTCAAATTTGACAACCATATTTTCTCAAACTTTGAAGAAAATACAAAACTGAATTCTAGCTTTTTCTTTTGCTGATTTGATATGCTAATCATCTACTTGTCATTTTTTCATAGGTAATCTCTTCTTTGACTTTGATATTCTTCAATTTCTCTGCAATGTGTCTACATTAGAATTTTATTTTATTTTATCTTGCTTATCACACATTATACTTTCTCTTTTCATAGATTCATCATCAGTTATGGTTATTATTTGTTTACATAGCCTCTTCTCATCATTTTTTTCTATGTCTTTTCTGTGACTCTCATTACACATGTGTAAAACTTCTCACTCAGTTATTCATATTTCTTAACTTTTTTAAAAAATTGTATTTTTTACTACATACTGAATAATTTTTTTAATATAGTTATCTTGTGAGTTAATTCTTTCTTTAGCTGTATCTAATTTCTACCTAGCTCAGTCACTTTATTTTTCATATCTATTATTTTATTTTTATTTCCTAGAGTTTTATTTTTGTTATTTTTCAAATCCGACTCATCAATTCAGATAATTCTTCTTGATTGTTTAATTTTTATGCCATTTAAAAAAATCTCCTAAAACATTTCATGAATACTTTCATTTTTTAAATTTTGCAGGGCTGGGGGTAGGGGAGCTGATTCTTTTAAATACAGTAAAAAAAGACATTCCATGCAGGATTTAATTTGTTTTATAGGGAAAGATCCTTTCAAAATACCTAATCTGCCCTAAGGTCAGAAACTGAAATTCACCCTATTTCCATGTTAGAGTTTTTGAATTTAGAGTATTTTAAAAATAATTTCACTAGTGTTGTATGTATACTTTTGTATCATCTGCATATAACAAACTTTGTCAATGTTAAAAAATATCCTAGTAAGCATAGTAGTCCATCAAATGACTGTGGTAGAGTATACTTAATCATTTTATGGAGCTGTGTATATCATCAGTTTCTGGTGTTACAAAAATATCATATGATCAAATCAATTAACAATTTATACTGCCACTGGCAATATATGAAAGTTACTTTTTCACTAAAATTAAATGTGGCCACTATTTCTTTTTTCTGGTGTGACAATTTAGTGGTTGCAAGGCACATATACAAATAGTTTATATTAATTTAATTATGAAAAAGCGTGAACACACCTTTCTTATGTCTTTCCTTTGTGAATTATGTGTCAAATACTTTACCTATTTTCCAACATAAATTTAGTTGTTTTCCTAATTTCTTTTAATGCACTCTTAATGAATTAACCATTGGCTGTAGTCTACAAATAGTTTTCTCAATTGAAAATAAATTTGATTACATATTATACACTAATTTTCTTTACTTCTTATGATGCCCAAAATGAGTGTATTCATTCAGCTTTTAAATGTGATATTTCTTATCACTTTGAATTTAGTATTTTTTTCTTAAGAAGTTTGACACAGTTTATTTTCTTCCAGTTTTACTGAAATTTTAATTTTACATTCAGTTATTTAGCAAAATGTTTAAAGTCAGTAATGTTATAAGATGTAAGACAAAAACAAAAACTAAATGTATTTATACCAAATAATATATTGTCCCAATATCATGTATTAAATATATTTTTATTTTCCATTAATTTGTAATGGTTTGCTTTATAAACACCTGACTTATATTAGTCTATCCTATTTGTTTATCTATTTAGTCTTACGCCCTTAGCACAGTTTTTTTTTTTTTTAATGTCCCACTGAATGACATCTCAATTCATCTAGTTTCACAAGCTGAAAAGTGGGAATTATTTTTGATGTTTTGAAATTTTCCCATTTTCATTTCATGTATTTCTATTCTTAATTCTGTTTTCGTACCTCCTGCCAAATACAAGTATGACTCATCAGTACCTCTTGCCTGGTCTCTAGATATACCATCATGACTGGTTTCTTAGCTTCTAACTTTATGTTCTTCTATTAAATTCTTCATAGGCTGTCTGCCATACTTTTAAAACATAAATCAATTATATTGCTTCCTCGTTTGAAAACTTTCAATTGTTCTCCATGGCTCTGTTTGTACTACAAAGTATAAAATACTGTTCTGCATATCCATCTCTTGTTTTACAAAGTATTTTTCTGACCAATCACTTCTACATCTTCCTTTATCATGTCGATTACTTTTATTTAAGAATAACAATATTAAGAAAAGTAATTATGTGAATGAATTTATAACTATATTTTTATCAACCAACAAATACATTAATCTCATTAAAAATATTGAACTAGTAAATAGCATTAGAAATTTGAACAAAACTAGTCTTTGATTTCAAGTAGATGAAGATCAAAAGAAAGACATGAAAACAGCTGAAACAAATGTTATAGTAGAAATAGTAGCAATTTAATGAGGAGCAATGGGAACATCAGAGAAAGTGGTCAGTTCTCACTAAGGGATAATTCAACAGGAAATTCCTGAAAAATAAATATATATTTTCCAGCTGAATATAGTAAAATAATATCATTCTTGTCAGAGAAAGCTACATGAACAAAGACAGTTAATTTGAGCATAGGAAGTGAGAAAAAACAAAGCATAAGGTATTTTCTTCCATCCAACAAATTTTTTAGAGCATTTAATATATGTCAAGCATTAGTATTAAACTCGATATGAAGTAGTAAATTAAATAACTGATCCCAGATCACATAAGCCTATGAGTGGTTTAAGAACTGTAAGGTAAGTAGAAGAAAGAACAGGCTAAGAAATTTGGATTTCATCCTGTAAAGAATGGGGTGTTATGAAATGTTTTATGCTAAAGAGAAATAGCAAATATGTTTGCAGTAGGAAGATCAACACAGGTGCTTTGGGAAGTCAGATTGAAAGGTTTGACATTGAGACCAGTGAGATGATTATTACAAGTAATACAGGAGTGAAAGCTGAAATGAGAGAAGATGGATATAAGGAATGTTAAGGAAATAAACAGGATATGGTCTAAGATTAAGTGTAAAGGGTGATTAGACTCAAACATGATTTACAAATTTATGACATGGGTGACTGATACATGAAGAAGCCAAGTAGAAAAAGAGGAAATCTATGAGAAAGAACATGTATGAGGAAATGATGAAACTATTTTAGGATATAGTCAGACTCAGATGTCCATGGACACATCCAAGTAGAAAATAATAAGAAATTAAATAGAATATGTCTATATCCAATTACACATTATAGGATGACAGCAGGGTCCTCCATCAGAAGGAAACCTAATTATTTTATATAAAATAGAAGTGAACTTAGACTTGATGGTGTTACGATAATGGTCAGAGATCTACAATTTACTGTGGAATCATAAGTCATTACAAGGACTTTTGCACATTGGGGACTAAAATTTCTACCTCTCTCTCAGTAAAGAAATTTTTACTAACTAAACTAATAAAACATTACTGGACCAGATGATTTTTTTCAACCTACTTGTATTTACTTATAATGGATATTTTCCATTTGTCCTTGGAAATAATAAGAGGTAGTAAATTACCATGTCCAATAAGCAGTTAGTTGACCAAGACTGTTAGCGGCAAAGAAAACTCATGTGTTCTAATTTCAAACTGGCTGGAGAATAATTTTATGTTCTATATTGAAAAATATTTAGCTAATGGAATCTATACATTTTCTAAAAGCAATTTCTAAAAAAGCAGCAACAGAAGTTACATTTCTTCCCACTCGCTTTCTTGTACCAGAAGGCAGACAAAAGTAAATAAAATTTTGTCTCTCTGCTATTTGCTGTTTTAGTTTCTTGGTTCAAAGATCTTTGGTTACTGT
>NW_011888784.1:19297896-19319085 GCF_000151845.1 Pteropus vampyrus | reverse complement strand
TTCTACATCTTCCTTTATCATGTCAATTACTTTTATTTAAGAATAACAATATTAAGAAAAGTAATTATGTGAATGAATTTATAACTATATTTTTATCAACCAACAAATACATTAATCTCATTAAAAATATTGAACTAGTAAATAGCATTAGAAATTTGAACAAAACTAGTCTTTGATTTCAAGTAGATGAAGATCAAAAGAAAGACATGAAAACAACTGAAACAAATGTTATAGTAGAAATAGTAGCAATTTAATGAGGAGCAATGGGAACATCAGAGAAAGTGGTCAGTTCTCACTAAGGGATAATTCAACAGGAAATTCCTGAAAAATAAATATATATTTTCCAGCTGAATATAGTAAAATAATATCATTCTTGTCAGAGAAAGCTACATGAACAAAGACAGTTAATTTGAGCATAGGAAGTGAGAAAAAACAAAGCATAAGGTATTTTCTTCCATCCAACAAATTTTTTAGAGCATTTAATATATGTCAAGCATTAGTATTAAACTCGATATGAAGTAGTAAATTAAATAACTGATCCCAGATCACATAAGCCTATGAGTGGTTTAAGAACTGTAAGGTAAGTAGAAGAAAGAACAGGCTAAGAAATTTGGATTTCATCCTGTAAAGAATGGGGTGTTATGAAATGTTTTATGCTAAAGAGAAATAGCAAATATGTTTGCAGTAGGAAGATCAACACAGGTGCTTTGGGAAGTCAGATTGAAAGGTTTGACATTGAGACCAGTGAGATGATTATTACAAGTAATACAGGAGTGAAAGCTGAAATGAGAGAAGATGGATATAAGGAATGTTAAGGAAATAAACAGGATATGGTCTAAGATTAAGTGTAAAGGGTGATTAGACTCAAACATGATTTACAAATTTATGACATGGGTGACTGATACATGAAGAAGCCAAGTAGAAAAAGAGGAAATCTATGAGAAAGAACATGTATGAGGAAATGATGAAACTATTTTAGGATATAGTCAGACTCAGATGTCCATGGACACATCCAAGTAGAAAATAATAAGAAATTAAATAGAATATGTCTATATCCAATTACACATTATAGGATGACAGCAGGGTCCTCCATCAGAAGGAAACCTAATTATTTTATATAAAATAGAAGTGAACTTAGACTTGATGGTGTTACGATAATGGTCAGAGATCTACAATTTACTGTGGAATCATAAGTCATTACAAGGACTTTTGCACATTGGGGACTAAAATTTCTACCTCTCTCTCAGTAAAGAAATTTTTACTAACTAAACTAATAAAACATTACTGGACCAGATGATTTTTTTCAACCTACTTGTATTTACTTATAATGGATATTTTCCATTTGTCCTTGGAAATAATAAGAGGTAGTAAATTACCATGTCCAATAAGCAGTTAGTTGACCAAGACTGTTAGCGGCAAAGAAAACTCATGTGTTCTAATTTCAAACTGGCTGGAGAATAATTTTATGTTCTATATTGAAAAATATTTAGCTAATGGAATCTATACATTTTCTAAAAGCAATTTCTAAAAAAGCAGCAACAGAAGTTACATTTCTTCCCACTCGCTTTCTTGTACCAGAAGGCAGACAAAAGTAAATAAAATTTTGTCTCTCTGCTATTTGCTGTTTTAGTTTCTTGGTTCAAAGATCTTTGGTTACTGTGCGTTGAGTCATATAAGCTAGTCTGAGTTCTTTTGATTTAAATAAATCTGCTCCCAGTATTCTTCAAAAGGTTGATATGCAACTTGTCGTGATTTTCTCCTACTCTTTGTACAGTATATTTAAATTGTTTTATGCTTGTTTTTTAAAATGCTATGAGCATCCAATGTTTAAAAAAATTCATACATATTAATAATAGCAAAGTTGTTTTATCATCTTAATAATAACTATATCTATATTCAGTTATGTTGTGTATATCCAGAGAATTTTTGGCATTAGCCTTTGGATTATCAACATAGTGTGTTGAATAAGTGTGAAAGGAGTAACAGTCAGTATTTGTTTTAAATGACACATGTAATAGGCAGAACGTCAAAATAGTGGTTAAACTTTAATCCCAGTATTCATAGGTCACTTGTCACAAGCTACAGTGTCATGGTTCTTTTGCCCTCATTGTCCCCCCTCCCCCCAAAAAACAGCCTGAAATGCAGTCATATTTTCAGATGTTTCTATAATAGTCATCTCTTGGGCAACAAAATTTCTGAGGCTGTCCAAAAAAATAGCAATTTGTCAGCAATTTGAAAATAGATTTGTAACATGATGTATTTATTTGACAGTATAATGTAATAATAAACATACAGTAGGATCATGATTGCAAAGGAAATTATTGTTAAATACCTTTCCCTACAATTAATTTTAGATGTCTATGGGGAAAATTCTGATTGACAAAATGATTATAGGTGGATAGATGGACAAAATACACGTTACTTGTATTGTCCTATATCTTTTTGTACAGTTACAGAATCAAAACTAAATGATGCCTACAAAATAGAGGAGTTTTAGTCAGTTCCCTTTCATCAGAAAATGAAAGTAAAATGTGAATTCTTTAACATTATAATAGATTGCAACACTGAATTGAAACAGATTGTCGATTTGGAAATGCATAAAGCCAACAAAGCAAAGATTCTTGTCCCTTTCACACACACACCCTGCAGAAATTTCCAGTCATTTATTTTGTACCCCTGAGAATCATCATATTATGAATACTTACATATAAAGATGTATATTTAAAAACTTCTATATTTTTGTAGAATTTTTTAAATGGCCAATAATATTAAAATAGACATTCTGTGTATAATTCTATTTAATAATTTAATAAACCTCTATTGAGTATCTTCAATATGTCACTTTATATAATTTTTATTATAATTACTTAAATGAAAACATAGTATATATCAAAGCAAAACGAATTATAGAAACTTCAAATATATGAATTTCAATATGCATCCTAATTAAAATTATCCAGATAATCTCGGTTTAATTTATATGAGTTATTGTTCTAGATTTGGAGGAATAGATGTAAAATTTCCTTGTTTCCTTATGCTGACAGAATAAACTTAATCTTTCAAATTTTTTAGTTGAAACATTTTTGAGATAATTGTAGATACACATATGCTTGTAAAAACATACAGGGATTATGTGTATGGTTTACTTCATGGTAACATCTTGCAAAAGTAAAATACAATATCGCAACCAGGATATTGACATCAATTCAATCTACCGATCTTATTCAACATTTCTGTTTTGATTGGAGGTGGGGGGCAGCAGGTTACACGGGTCTCAGCTGAAGCCACGGAAGCTGAAATAAAGTGCGTAGGTCCTGGGGCCCTCTTGGCCCAGAAGCAGCAACCGATAGCTCCCCCTCTCCCAGCCTGGCAGGGCTCAGTTGAGTGTGATATGGAGGTAGGAGGTGGGCACGTAGTCTTCACCTCCCCATTTCTGTGTGCATGTGTATATAGTTCAATATAATTCAATATAATTTTATTACATGTGTAAGTTTGTATATCCACTGCCACAGAACAGATTCATTCTACCTCCCATGCCTAACTTCCTGTTCCAAATATAACCCCTAGCAGCAATTAATCTGCTCTCCATTTTTAAAATATTTTCATTTTTAAAAAATGTTGCATAAATAGAATCTTATAGTATGTAAGATTTTGAGATTAGTTTGTTTCACTCAGCAAAATTCCCTAGGGATTCATTCAGGTTGTGTTATCAATAGCCTTTTCTTTTTTATTGCTGAGTCATATTCCAAGGAATGAATGTATTACGGTTTGTTAAGTCATTCACCAGCTGAAGGGCATCTTCTGTTCCCAACTTTTAGCTATTATGAATAAAACTGCTATGACTATTAATGCACAAATTTTTAAGTAAATTTGTTTTCATTTCTCTGGACATTTATCCAGGGGTGCAATTACTGTATCTTTTGGTAATTGCATATGGTAATTTTTTAAAACTGCCAAACTATTTCGAAAGTGACTATACAATTTAACATTTCACCAACGATGCATGAACTATTCATTCAGTTTTTCTACATCCTTTCCTACATTTAGAGTTGTTATTATTATTTTTATTTATTTGTTTGTTTTTTATTTTAGTCATTCTTGTAGCTGCATAGAGATATATCATCGTGATTTTAATATGCATTTCTCTGATGGCTAATAATGGTGAATATCCTTTCATATACTTGTATACCATCAGCAAACCTTCTTCAGTGATGTCTATTCATGTTTTTTGCACATTTGCTAATTAGATTGTTGTTTATTGTTGAGTTTTGAGGGTGTTTATATATTATTGATATTAGCCCTTGTTCTTCTTTAACTGTTGAGCTTTGAGTCTTTATATAATATTGATATTGGCTCTTTGTCACATATGTGATTTGCAAATGTTTTATCCCAGTCTTAAAGTGTATGTTTCTCCTTTACATATAGTATTTTGCATAACAATAGTTTTTAGTATTGATGAGGCTCAATTTACAAATTTTCCTTATATGCAACATGCTTCTGTTGTCAAGTCCAAGAATTCTGCCTAGCCCAAGATTTTGTTATTGTCTCTGTTTTTCTAAAATATTTTTAGTTTTATGTTTTACATTTAGGTTTACATTTAATTTTGACTTAGTTTTTTTTGTAAAGTTTATGTAAAGTTTTATTTTTTTTTACTATTAGATGTCCAATTGCTCCAGCATGACTTTGTTTTCTCCATTGAATTATAAAATTGATCTTTATCAAAATCATTTGGATGTATTTTACATGTCTGTTTCTGAATTCTTTATTCTGTTCCACTGAGCTATGTTTTTATCTCAGTTAAAACAACAGCCTTGATAACTATTACTATATAGTAACACTGGTGATGTGATTCTTTCTTCTTATTTGTCAGGATTCTCTTTGCTGTTTAAGAACATGTGCCTTTCCATATAAATTTTAGAATTAGTTTGGAAATGTCTGTAAATGCCTTCTTAGGACTTTGACAGGAATTTAATTAAACCTATAGATTAATTTGAGAAAAACTGACTATTTACTATCTTGAGTCTTCCAAACTATGAGCATTATGACTTTCTATTTATTTAGGTCTTTGATTTTTTAAATAAACATTTTGTCATTTTTAAGCTATTGATACTCTACATGTTTCATTAAGTGTATACTTATGTATACACATGTTATTTGTTAGTATATAGAATTGTGATTGATTGTGTGTTGATCTTGTATTCTGCAGCCTTTTTGAACTCAATTGTTATTTTTTGGAGTTTACTTATAGATTCCTTAGGATTTTCTATGCCAGAAGTCCTATTATCTGTAAATTAGGGCAATTTTATTTCTTCCTTTCTAATCTTTAATTACTTTTAATTCATTTTCTTGCCTTATTGCAATGCCTTATTCACTTGTATATTATATTTTGTATTTGAGTCTGTGACTCTAATGTATGGTGTTTAAAAAGAAGCATTACTGGTCAGTCTATTTTTTTTATTAATGAAATATTCTCATGGTTACCATCAAAATAGACTAAATCAAAGTAACTGATATATATTTTTTAAATTATGAAAGTAATACTTTTTGTATAAAATTCAGAGAAACCTGGGAAAAGAAAAATATTAAACACCTCAATTCTCACTATCAAGGTTTAACCAATATTATCCTTAATTGTATGTTGAAATTAAAAAGTAGTATCAAAAAAATATTTTTAAAACTAGTGAAATGTTGGAATTAGACATTCTTCGTAAGTTGGTTAATTATTTTTATTTTTTGCTTTGCAAATTTTCTGTCCTTATACTTTGTCAAATTGCATGGTAAAGGACTAATGTTTGAGAACTTTTAAAATCAGTCTCACCTATAACACACAGGTTATCAAAAGAGAAACTATCCACAAGGAATCAAATCCAAAAGCTTCAGCTATTTTACAGTTACTCTAGAGTTATCTGAGGTACCCGTATTAGCAATCCTTTATCTTTATATCTTAGAAGTCTTTCAATACTGCTGACCATTTCTATAATATTTTCTTAGTTAATACGCATGCTACCAAGCAGAAATATGCCATATTCTTTTCATAAAAAGAGTTACAACCAGAAATAGATATTAAATGCATTATTCTTCATATCAAATGTTAAGAACAAATATGTACTTATTACTTACTATAAGGGACTTTATATACTTTAATAGTTTTAATATTATCTACTTAAAACAATAGTTTTAATTTTTAAAATATTACTAGTGAAACATAGATTTATAATAAAAATTATAATTTTACTCCAGATTATAGTCATTATCCAGAAATAGAAATATAATAAACACAGGAAAAAGCACTGCTAGACACATTATAGTCAATCTTCAGTGATGTTGAAAAACTAATGGAAACTGAAGATAATGATGCCATATTGAAACTACTCAAACAAAAATATCATATTATATAATACAGGAGGAAAATGACAAAAATGACAATTAACTTTTCTACATCTTATAATAATGTTGAAAGAAGGTTTTATAGGATAAGATATGCAAAAATGGTAGGTTGTCTATAAAATATAATTTCTTTAATAGCCGACTCTGTACCTCCATAACCCCATGATTTGCTTTATTTAATGTAATTTGGTAATATTTTAGATTAAACATAGAATCTTGGTTTCTGTACAGCATATCTAAGTTACTTTGAAGAAATTTTTTAAACTCTATAACTTATTTTTAATCTATAAAGAAAATTTGTAGAAATTGAAACAAGAGAATGTGTGTAAATTGCCTGGAATAACTTATGGTTATCATAAATTGACAACATATTAATTCAGTTTTGTAATCAAATAATCGCTAATTTTTATACTTGTTTTTATTTTAAAAATTTAATGCTTTTAATTTGTGTTATCTTCTAGAGGATGGGTAGAAAAATAAGTTTAGTGTACCAATACAGTTAACATTGTTATATTAGAGAAAAGTACATATATAAATTTAAATGTTATATGGTATATGAGATATGCTATCAAAATCATAGAATTAATTCTTAATAAGTGTAAAAAAGCCAACAACAATCAGTATATCTAGCTGACAGTGCTAGGCTAGATTCAATATTCTAAAGCAGTTAGAAATCTGAAACTAATGGGGGAAAATTTACCAGATCTGCTATTGACTATGCCTACCTACAATCACTGTATTGCAATAATAAACAAATGTGAAGAATATCTCTGGGAAAAGAAAAAAAACAAATATGTGAATGGGACAAAAAAGTCCATAATTTGAACGTCTTGAAATATACTTTCAGATAACTTTTAGCATTCAAAATTTAAGACAAAACAAAATTAATAGATTTATCTAACAAACATCAATAAGTTGGTATTTATTCTTAAACCTCTGAATGTTTTAGCTTAATTGTGTCTCCTATTAAAATGATTTTATTTTAAATGAGAAAAATCAAACCCACTATGCATATGTATAATTTGCAATTCAGTTCTGAAAAAATTCTTCACTAAATATAATTAGGTAGAAAATTATTCCTCAAGTGTAAAGCTTAAGTCAGTACCAAACAGGAGATTATATTATGTGATCCTTTTGCTATTTTCCCCTCAGAAGCAGATAAAGAACTGGGTCTGATAATGTATGAAAACAAGAAGAAATGAACAACTAAAATTACTTGTGAGTTTCTACAATCATAGAAGGGCATTTTTTCTTTCAATAAATATATATTGTGTGTGCAACAAGTGTGCGATCTGATTTCTTTTTTCCATTTATATAAATATCCTCTATAAAGACAAATTCTTCAGGTATTAATAATTTTGCCTTTACTCAATTCTATTGGCACCTAGTAAAAACTTGTGAATATGAGATGGTTTTTGGATTGATCAAGAATTAATAGAACTTTTCAAAACTAGCATATTATTATGTATTAACCTCTTGAATGATTAGTACACCATATGTTATGTAATTAATGATGAGACCACTAGAATATTTCCATCTGGTCCAAAATATGTTTAGAAAATAGGCTCGCTGTTGGTATCAGATAGGTATTATGTGTAGTGGCATAAATGTAAAACAATCTAAAATAATAGTAGTTTGAACAAGGAATCATTTTACTTCTCTCTCACAATAATTCCAGAAATAGGCAGTGCAAAATGGGTTAGGCACTTCTACCATTCTTGAGAGAACGAAGCTTCATCCCATGTCAACTCCAGCACCTCTAGGATCTAGTTAGAGTTCCCCTTGTCTCAGATGATCTTAGCCATCATATCCATATACCAACTAGACAAATTGATGAAGGGAGGAAGAAAAGGCCACCTCTTTTTCAAGGAAACTTCCTGGAAATCCTGCAAAACTCTTGCACTTACAACTCAATGGTCAGAACTTAGTCACCTGGCCACAGATGGCAACTAGAGGATCTTAGAAAAATAGACTTTTAACTTGGCATCAATAGCTATTACTGCTTAAGGGGAAGCAGAAAATGGATTTTGGAAAGCAGTGAGTAGTTTCTACTCTAATGTTTGAAAGATTAATACTCTAAAAAAAACACATATAAGACTTCGTGAAATATATGTATTTGACAATGATGGCGAGAAGCAGGTCGAGCTCTATAAATATCTATAGTATTTGACAATTTGCATCTATTTGTACTTTTCAAGAAATCTTACCCAATGATGTTTATTGACTATGGAATAGTAACAGGTTACTCTTAGCTTCTAAATGAAGTTTTAATGTTTGTTTCTTACTTCGTTAATTTACTTTGCATAACTGCCAAAAGAGAGGATGACATTATCCACTTTGCTCTGCTCTCTTCAACCCAGGAAACTTAAGTAGGAAACCTCCAGGTAATAGGAGCAGGACAGACAGACAGGAATGTATGTTGTTGGTGGAAGCAGAGAAGGGAAATCAAGTTATAATGAAAGTAAAAGCTTATGCAGTAAATTTGAAAAGTACTTTGATCTGATTTATACATGAGCAATTTGTATTCCTTAAATATTTTATAACCATGTATTTTTATTCTTCTTGATTTATGGTAAATGTATGGTATATATGTATATTTACATAAATTTTATACTTCAATAATAATAATGATAACAATAATAAATCTTAGCTTTGCCATTTACTTTTGATCGTTTCTTAAATTTACTTTCTTCATCTATCACGAGTATGATTATTATAGTACCTTCTTTCTAACTATGTTGTGAGGATAACATGAGATAATGTGTAAAAGACTTAATATAACCAGGTAGCATTATTATTTTCATAATTATAAAATTATTTCCTAGACAATAATTTACTATGCTATGAGAGATTAAAAATAGATGAAAAAGGTTTAAAAGAAGATTAGAGATTGTGGGGAAATTTCTCCGTGTTCAGTGAAGCTTTAAAATTACATTGTTCTTCCAAAATGGTCACTACGCTATAATATTAGCTTCAGGAAAGATGGTTTCAAACAATACTGAACATGTTTACAATGTGTACATTATGAATATAGAAGCAGAAGCATAATATCACATAATTAAATATCCATACATGTAAGATATTCATTAGCTCAATGCTCAGTAGAGGAATACTTGTTTAGCCAAATATGACTTTGCTATTTAAAATCTAACTGAAATAAAATATATTGCTGTCTGTATACAGAGGACTTAATTTTTCAGATCTGGTTTCCTAGTGAAGATTTGATTTATATTAAAGTGAAGATAAATTATATGAAACTGTTTATATCCACAAATTGCTTCTCATAATGTTTTGCTACTTCAAAACTCAAATTACTAATTTTATATTTTTAGATTATTCTCTGACTTATACTACTGCTCTTTTCATATTATGTATTATTACTAATGTTATAAATGTGCATCCTATAAACTAGAAAGTTGGTTGCAATTTACTTTTCACATGTAATTATGGCATTATTTTATGTTTACAAGACGCTGTGTATTTTAAAATTTCACTATAATAATTAGTTACATAATAAAATTACCTTAAATGTTTTCTAATATTAAAATATTTTTCCTGGAAATTAATGTAGGAAAATGAGAAAATGCATTTCAGTATTAAAATTTGGCATTTAAAACTTTTCATTTGAATTACAAAATCACTGTTAGCTTTGTATGAGAATTTATATAATATTAATATACAAAATGATTAGTTGCCTGACTAGAATATATTTGGCATCATAATAATTCTTATTGTCTTCACATTTTAAAATACCTTATTGATTACTGTTTCTTTCCCTTTTAATTTTACTCTTTAATCTAGTTTTGCTATCCTGTCATTTCGGACTTCCCTTTTTCTCCAATTCTCCCAAGATCAAATTTGTCCAAAGACCAGTTGATTTATCCTTAAGACATTCAGGTCATTGGTAATTTCCCTTCATTTCCTAATGCATTCTGTGTATCAAGTGTTCATCTAATAGCCCTATTCCACTTTCTCTGAATCTTTAACTACAGTGTAAACTTAATAACCATACCTGGATCCAGTGATATGAAAAGCTTGTTATATTTAGAATGTTGGACAAATTTTTTTTTAATCTCTTTAACTCACATATACTTAGAGAGAGAGAGATGGCCTTCTTTGGTCAAACTATAATGTAAATCGAGCCCAAAGGAAGTTCTTTAATTCACATGATTATTTTTTTCTCACACAGCTAAGAATTTTTAGCCATAAAAGTTTATTTCTTTTATCATGAGTTTTAATCTCCATTTGTACTTTATTCAGCAGGTGCTAGCATTTTTCAAGTTTCAAAAGAAAGAATTATGAAATGGGCACCTTACTATGAAGGAATGTAGTGTTGAAAGTTGTCAAGATTCCACCAACTATGAAAACAAAATAAACAGTAAGAAATAAACAAATTTTGCAAAGCAATGAGCATTTAGGCAAGTGCAATTCTATTTGAAACATGTATATTTTATGGCTGGTTGGCCATCAACCTTATTAAATACCTAAAATTGGGTGGCATGCTTATAAAGATACAAATAAGAAAATATTCATTGAATTGATCTTTGCACAAAATATGATGGGTAGATCCTCACAAGGAAATGTAATCATATCTCAGTTATCATTACAAATAGTCATATGTTTCTTTTACTAATGGGTAATGAAGGGGAGCAGGAGAAAAAATAATAAATTCCTTTAGTGACTTGATTTAAACATAGTGAAACTTATTCAAATGACTTCAGCTTCACCATGGTTCTTTAAAAGTGGAAAATGAAGGATTCCTACATAAAGAAAGAAGTCATGGAATGTAGGCAAAAGGCTGAGTCCCAAAGTAAATAGATATTAGCTCAATACTGGTTATAAATCATGCCTGCTGTCACTTACACGTAAGCCAGTGACTATAACTTCAGTTGAATACCAGTTATGGTAGAGTAATATTTGATAATAGGACAGATACACCTTAGATTCTGTACAAAGAAAAAAATATTGGAATTCTAAATATTTTGTTTTAATATCTCATAGCATAAACCTGCACTGAAGATCTATTGAACAATGAACTTAGTGAAAAAAAATCTCCTATTACTTAAATTTATATGTGTTAACTCAAATCAACTCCAAAGAAGCTTAGGTTATCCAGACAGTTGTATTGACTTATTTTATTATAATCAGAATGCTATTACAAATTGGTACAGCTAGAATTGTGAAATGATTGGTAAGGATGTCATTATGCTGGGATCCCCATTAGGCTGGGATCACCGTGAAGGGCCTATAATCAGAATAAGACCATCCTACAAAATAACAGTTTGCTCTGTAAATTAGAAAACTGCATAATTTTCTTCTTTTGTCGATTTTCAGAAATATAAAATCATCATAATCAAGTTCTTGCCGTGATCTTCTAGAGTGTACAATCTAAAAGAAGTGTATGTTACTTTCTGTTATTCCTTAATGTTAAATTATGTGGCCGAAAAGTAAATCATTTTGGAGTGGAAAATTGTCCATATGAGTCTCAATAAGAGCAGTTTTACTATTTGTATAACCATTATACATTATCTTAATGATGAGATAAAGTATGTATGAGGCAAGGTAGCGTTTGAAATAAAACATCTAAAACATGAATTATTGAGAGAATGTACAATCCTTTCTAATAAGCGCTTAACAGTGCCATCATTAACTAGAACTGATAATTTGTATTAGAAAAATCGTTTTCTGTCCATTAACCACATACTGTGACAATAGTTTTCTGTTTCATTATCAATTTCATTTTCTGTAGAACTTATAAGATTAATTTTTAAGCAATTACTTTTTTCTCCTAATATTGTAAATAGAGAAAAATGTGTTGTGAAAAAACTGCTCTCAAAGCTTTGAACATGGAAGATATACATTCAAATGTTTCACTTACTCTGACAATTGCCCATGACTGAACATCCATGCATGACTACACTAATGCTTAATTATCTTTAGAAAGTAAGATCAACTATCACAGAAGCTCCATATCTAAGTACAGGTGAATTGAATCTTCTAATAATGCATCTAATGGGCTGATAACACATTTTGATAATGTACTATTGGGAGGTCAGTATTCCAGACCCTTAAAAAATATTTGTTGTCATAGAAACCAGCCACTCATTCATAATTCAGATCAAAGGAAAGCTACTAAAAAATGGTGAACAAACAAAAGTTACTGCTCTACTCCATGAGAGATGGCTTAGAAAGATCACTGGCTCACAGAATTCAAAACGAAAACTTGTAAAAGTGTGAAAAGACAAAAAAAAGTTGAGTCTCTTGGTAGGGTGGGGTATAAGGGCAGGAAACAACCACCTAGGAAAGTAAAGAGCAGGGTGCTATAGATGGTGACAGACTATGAGAAAGCTTTTCTACTATGATCTTTTCTTCTGTTTATTATCATTCTTAATTCTGTTAATTACATCTAAACCCTTAAACAAAAGAGTATTAAAGTTCTATTGCAAACATTTCTTTTAAAAAGCTAGTTCTAATGTTAAATCTACAATGGAAATTTTAAAAAGTTTGCATAAAGCACAAGAGAAAACATCTTATTTAAATAAAAAGAGGGTATTATTTCACTAGAGACTAGTGCAACAAATAGATTTTTTTCTCTTCATATCGACACCCACTGATGATAGGCTAATTTTTAAACAGATGCACATTTTCACCAAATGATGACAAATAGTCATATTATGCTCATAAAAACCATTATAATACACCATAAGTTTTATTATATAGCCGATAATAGTTTACCAAGCTTGAGAAGGCAAGTCACTAAGTTGTGAATTTAGCATTTCCAGGTAGTTGTTTCTGCCCTAGAGAATGTGATCTCAATTATTGCTGGGAGGCCAACTTGTCACCACCACTACTTTTGTCACTGTTGTATCCACTATGATAAACATTCATGTTCTTAAAAGCATGGCTTAGCAAAAAGCCTCTTACAAACCCTCGAAATAGCACAATGTATCTATTTGATACATCTATTTCCTCTCCAAGGATCTTTGATTTCAGGTGCTGCTTTATTTCCTTATTTATAGATCTGTTTTGTTTATTTCACCTTTTTAACTCTCTATGTTGATTTACACTTATCCACTGTGAATGGCAATCTTCAAATGCTGCAAATTTTCCAACTTTCTAGAATATAAATCACAATCAGTTACTCCGTCCATTACAGTCTGCCAAACTATTACTTTTCTGCCACTGGAATTGTGGCCAAACACCCTACTCCACAAGTGGTGCCTTCTTCCATACTCAGTTAAATCCTCTCTTTGTAAGAGTTGTCATCATTTGCATTTTAAGGAGTAAAGGTTTTTAGTTTTTGTGATTCCACCCACAGTCTCATGTTCCTTTAATGCCCTCTTTCTGCCTCATACATGTCCCTGTGTTGATCACTGTTTTTTCCATCTCCATTATTGGGCACTAACAACAAAAGCCAGAGGGATAATAGAAATAGGTTTGGATGGGAGAAGGTTACAAAAGAGACAGGTAAATTGGTCTAACACTTTCTACACTTCCACTCCACATTTATAAAATAGACATATTATAACTAAGGAGACTGGATTTTAAAAAGAA
The DNA here is from genome assembly GCF_000151845.1 of Pteropus vampyrus. NCBI lineage: Eukaryota > Metazoa > Chordata > Mammalia > Chiroptera > Pteropodidae > Pteropus > Pteropus vampyrus. The sequence continues at coordinate 19,305,144 of NW_011888784.1, read as the reverse complement.
CAGGTGCAAAGATGAATGTCAGTGGAACTTCCCTGCTAAGCAGTCACCTGATGAGGGATCCACAACCAGGAATTGCCAACTCTGACAGTCAACAGAGGTTCACTAAAGGCAGTAGTACAGACGTAACCCAGAGCCAAGAGTTTCTGCACAGCCATTCAAAGGCAAATTAAGTCAAAGTACTCCTAAGGAAATATGTCAAAAATAATGAGACATGCAGAATAAAGGCATTAAAAAAAGAGAAAACTAAACAAAACATTAAAACAAAGAGAATAAATAGACCCAGCAGAATGCATATTAAAAATATATGTGAAAATCTTCAAAATGAAAGACAAAAAGGAAACATTATTAAAAACATAAAGCAAGAACAAGTGAATATGATTAGATATGTATTATCTAATATGTATAATATGTATTAAAATATATTCTCAATCATATTTTGTATATAAAAGATTATACAAAATAAAAAATAAAAGATGTCTTAAAAAAGATAAAAATAAAAGTATAAAATGTTATCGGGCAAATGGAAGAAATACATAAGCTAGGGTCAGACAAAATATAGTACAAGCCCCAAAAGGGTTAAATAATATAAAATATAATTAAATATCCAACACCATAATTCATAATTAAGTTAAATTGTGACTATGCACCATATAACAAAATAAAAATAGTGAGAAAGCAAAAAGAAACAGACAAACCTAATAATGATAGAAAACATTAAAATACCACCCTCAGTCTAAGACAGGTCAATTTTTGGGAAAAATGAATATGTGCTTAACGACGTAAATGAGAATCAGTGAAACAGATTTAATAGATCAAACTTTTACCCAAATACATAAAACACATCTTTCAAGCTTATGTGGAATATAAATGCATATTATTATCATTTTCATTATATTATATAGTTACACAACATTTAATAAATTTGATAAGTTAAAAGTAATACAAACCCATTTTTTATCATGATGTAATAACAAAATTAAAAACACAAAAATTATTTTTTCTAGGATATTTAAAAATGCAATACTAAGCAGTTCTTTAAAGTAAAAATTGAAAAAATCAACATTAATTCATAAAAAATAATTAAGAAAACATTGTGTAGGACAACCATGACATTCTTTTAAAAGAATAACCAGATTTAAATTCTTATAGTAAAAATAATTAAAAATTAATAATAAATCAGTTAAATATTCAACTCTGAATGCTAGGAAAAAAAATCACAAAATCAACTCAGAGAAAACAAAAAGAAAGCAATAATAAAATTTAAATAATAAAATTAAAATTATGCGTGAATTTATGTAAAGCAGAGAACAGCAATTTACAAAATTCTCATCTTTATATGTATCAGTGCCGAGCTGATCGAGAAGAGAATGTTTTGATGGTGAGACACCCAGTTGGAAGAATGCACGAGGGATCCACATGAGAATGAAAGGGCAGGCACCAACTTTATTGTGGGGAGCGCAGTTCTATTTCAGGGAGTGTGCTTCTGCTTCTGCTCTTCTTCTGCTCCCCTTTCTTGTGCTTCCCTTCTTCTCCCAGGGGACCACATGAGCTCCACACATATCAGAGGACAATAGTGGCATTCAGCCACACATGCGTGATACAATAAGCTGAATTATGTTTACATATTTTAAGCACAGGTGCCCTACTACACTAATGTAACATTCTAAATCTGGGGTCCTATTCCTAGCCGTGAGCCTGGATCACAACTAGACCTGAGACCAGCCAGGCCTGGGACCCACAATATATAAATGATGATGGAATATTTAATAGTTACCGTGATCCTATTTTCTCAACCAAATAGTGCATACAAATATTTTGTCACTTTTGTTTGTGGTCAATAATTTGTAAATAAGCAAATCAGTAATAAAGGTACAAAAACCAAAGTTCTGCTTCAAATCCACAAACCTCTTTAGTCATCATTCCATTCCACTTTTTTTCTGTCATTTGTTTCAAATGATTGCCCACATCTGCTGTTCGCAGATTTCTACATGTCATTTGGCCATTAATTTCTGTGCACTCTTTCATTTAAACTCCTCTCATTAATATGTCAATCACTTTCATATTTCCAAAAACATCTGAAACTTTACAGTGTTTATCTGCACAGTTCTCTTGAGCTTTGGGCTCTATGGATGTTTATGTCACTTAAACATTTCTGATAGATTTATGACAATTCTCAGTTGATTTTCTTTATTCTACCCTAATAAAACTTTCCTGTGAGATCACAGTCTACTTTGCAGATGCTTTTAAAATATTCTCCCTCTTCTCCTCAGTATTTCTTTTTAAAATTTCCCTGTGCTTAATTATCTGATCTTTCTGTACCATCTTATTATAGGTGGCCTCATCTAAACCGATAACTCCCATATTTCTAGATCAGAACTTTCTGCTGTGTTCTATGCAAATATATTCAATCTCCTCAAAATACATATGTACAACCAAATTCATCATCTTCCACTTTGAAGTGTTCTTTTTCCTGTTATAGTTTCAGTGAATGAACACAATCTTGCTATTTCCCTAAATGAGAAATCTAGTAGTAATCTGTTTTCATGTACCTCATTCCCTTTTTACATCCAAGAAGTCAACAGATCCCATATATTTTAACAGTATAACAATTTGATTAGCTAGATGCTACATTACCTTTTCACTGCCATTGCCCTACTTCCAATCGTATCTTATTTTTAAAATTTAGATGATAACAACAGTAAGTTACTATTTTTCTCTCTAGTGTGTTTCTCTCTCATACTGATATGGGCCATCATTTGCAAAATTCTTAATCTTTTTAGTAAACCTAGATAAGTCTTTTCTTTCGTCCTTTGTTTGGAGAAAGACCCTGTCCCTCAAACAGATAATTACCTTGAAACTGGTGACTCAGGTGCTCTGGCTATTGATAAGGATCATTGAAACTCAGCATTCTCCTTGGCTCATTATAAGGCCGAAATGGCTTTAGGTCAAAACAGGACCCTTGAAGTCTGAGAATTAACCTAAGTTTTTTCTTTCCTTTATGAAATATATTAACCAAGCTTAGTTTACCCACTTTATGGGCAAATTAATGATAGAAACATAACTAGATATATAATTCAAGTAACAAGTTTGCATCTTCATTTTTCCTTGTCTAGGGACAGAGGCAGCATTTTGGTGGAAACCTCAAGACTCCGTCCTGACTAAGGCAGAGAGGGAAAGATCTCCATAAAACACCAATCAGCAGGGACTATGACCCTCCACAGCAGGAAGCAGATATGGAAGAAATCTCCTGTCTCTCAACATCCATACTAACAAAAAGGGGGGTCATGACTCTTAGAAAAGAGTTAGGCAGGAAAATTAGATAAGGGATTTTGGTCTGTCTATAAAGAGTCTGAGATCATCCTATTCCAGAAAGGGTTCTCCCTAGTCCACCCACAATTAAGAAACCCAAAGACATTTTGAGGCTAAAAGTAACTCATATAAGGAAACAAGTAAGTAGATAATTGAGTACTAGCTTCAGCTAGCCACTCGCACCTGCGCAATGAAGACCTCTATGGCCTTCAATTCACCTGAGCTTCATTATACCATCATTATAACATAATATAATGCATATACCTGGAAGTTCATTAATATCATTATAACAGACTGAATTCTGGGAACGAACATGCACAGAAAGCAAATGATGAGTCACTGGGTCCTCTTAATCTTAATTGTCAATCAAGAAAGCCCACTCCTCTAAGTAAAGTAACCACTCACAGCAAATAGTGGTAAAAACCCCAAAGACTTTGTTAGTGTGCCCTTGATACTTTCGAGCAGCTCTTTTCTTGCTCGGGCCCACTTCCACATCTGGAAGTGTACTACTGTTTGCTTTACTTTCCCTTCTAATAAAGCTATTCTTTTCTGCTGTATTTTGGTGTCTCATTCAATGATTTGTTCAAGACATCAAGAACCTGGACAATGCACCGGGAGAGGATCCTCACTCTCCGGTAACAATACTACTTCCAGAAAAAACTTTTTCTCCCAAAAGGATAATATATGTTTGTCTTTCTAATTACATATTTATGATAGAAATGTTAAAAAAATACATGCATAAAAGCAAAAATAACCTGTGACTTCACAACATAAATGGCTTCAAAATATATACACTTTAAAGAATATGATTATCTTTTCATCTTTTTATTATTACTTGCTTTCAGCAGCCAAGAAGTTACCCCAAACACACATACACACACACACACACACACGCACACACAATTCAAACATGTTAATAGCCTATTATTTTTTCTAATTTTCATGCATGCTCGTAGGCTCGATTGCAATATATAAACACTTATATAATCCTTGTGTCATTATTTCATATTCCAATTCATTCTTTATGTAGAGCTTACCGCAGCCTGCCTTATTCACATTTTAGAACCCCCTCAATGACTTAATATAAATCTACCTCATCTTATAAATAAGGGTGAAATTCCATTGCACTGAACTTCCACAATTTATTCAGCTATTTACTACTGATAGGCATTTATTTTATTTTCAGGCTTGTACTTTTTAAAATTATCTTAATACAGCAAAAATATGTGTATTAATATTGCCTTAAAAATCATTGCATATACTTTTAAAAGAAATTTCAAAATCTTTAGGCTTAATACAAACAAGACCCTCACAACCCAGCACTTGTGACTTTTTTATTTCTTCCAACCATTCCATATGTAATATGATCTAATAAAACTTTCCTGTGAGCAGTTCCAGAGCTAAGCTTCCCCACACTCATGTAACTTCCCTGGAACTGTTTACTTGTGCACTGACCTTCTCCTTAGCCTTTTACGTTAACTTAGGCTTTGAAGACAGACTGAGCCTTTAGACGTGGCAGCTCAAGCTCAATTTTACAGCTGGAATCTTGTCAGTACTAAGCTCTGAATAAAAGATGAAATGAATATCATTTGGGTACAAAAATAACAGAATTTTCAGAGTGTCTTTACAGTTTCTATCTCCAACATGACAGAACACTTGAAACTGGACTTTCTGAGGACACATCCTGGAATATACTCCTCAAAAGCATAGCTCTGTAATTGGTAGTAATCTGTTAATTCTTCATTAAGAAGTTCGGTAAGACGATATAGAGATAGTCTTCTGTTCTTAGATCAGATAAGCTATTTCTTTTTGGCTAAGATTCTGAGACCCAGAAAGGATTTTACTAACAGTCTGCGGAACATTACACAGGAGAGGACTTAAAACAACAGCAATATATACTTGCATGTATTCATATATCATATATGTCAAGAACCCCATTATCTATCTCAAAATAAAATGGTTGACCCACTACAGGTTTGAAGTGGATTTGACTTGCAGGTAGTCCAGTCATGCTTGCATAACAGGATGCCCACTGACTTTTATCATGTATAACTCACATCAGAGGGTACATGCTTACTGAAGATAATTAGGATGATAATATTATTACTGTCGTTACTAATTATTTAGCTGAGGAACAAGTTTCAAACCTATTTTTATTATTAAGAATTTTCAAAAATTCCTCCTTATATTGGTTTTTAGTATTCAGAATAGATAAAATTTTACTTTAAAATATTTGTTTAAGGTGAATGTTCTCAAAGATTTTGTTTTAGGATCCTCTTCACATTCTTAAAAATTATTAAAGATTCCAAGCACTTTAGGTTATGTGAAAAACATCTATAAATATTTATTATATTAGAAATTCAAACAATCTTAAAAATATTTCGTTTATAATTTGTTTAAACTAATAATAGTTTTATTAAGTGGTAACATAAATAATGAATATATAGAAAAGTAACAACTTTTTACAAAACAAAAAATTATAATGAGAAATGTAGCATTGTTTTAATTCTCAAAAAATACTTTTGATATATAATAAGTAGATTCCCATCTGCCTAAATAGTTGACACATAAGATTTTAATTTTTACTTCTGCATTTAGTGTGTTTTGAGATGGTGTTTTGGTGATGGTATGTGAGAAAATTTAGCTCAGAAGATAATTAGCTAGAAAAGGGAAGAGTATTTTGCTAACCATTTCAGATATTTGTGATTATTCCTTGATTCTACACCAAAATTTGACAAGGAGTAGTTTCTTAAAGTTTGGTTGCATTGTAGAATCTGAAACCATTTTAATGAACTCTTTTTGTGCCCTGTCACATTAAAATACTTTGGTTCATTTTACATAGGTAAGCAAATGCCTTAACCAGAAATAATTTTGGGTAGTGGAGCCAGATTTGTTTCTCAATATTTAAGAGGGAGTTAGAGTGAAAAACTATCCCAATTTGCCTGGAATTGTCATGGTATTAGCATTGGAAATCTCACGTACTAAAAAATCCTCGATCCCGAGCCAACAAGAATAGTGGTCCCCTTAGAAGTTACAAATATCCAGGTAAGCTAGAAAGAAATATGTAACACTGGAATAGAGTTGAAAACAACAGTATGAACTCATGTCTAGCTTAATATAAATTTAGATGCACACATAGAGAAATAGTATATATATAGATATATGTATATGTGTGTGTAAATGTGGGTTGATTATATGTAAATATATATTTATATGTAATATTGATAAATCATGGCGATTGCACATATCCCCTTAGAAATGATATGATAAGAAGAGTGTGATATTTTGTGATATTCTCCAAAATCCATAACCCGATCTAGTCATTTAAAAAAATTAGAGACAAATAAAATTGAGGACATCGCACAAAATATTTAATCAGTAATCCTAAAAATTGTCAAGGTTAAGAAAAATAAGGAGACATATGACTAAATGCAATGCGGTATTCTGGACTGGATCCTGGCACAGCTGGAAAACTGATAAAATTCAAATAAAGTCTGGAGTTTAGTTTATGATAATGTACACTGTCTTTCCAATTTTAACAAATGTCTCGTGGTAATATAAAATGTTGACATTGGGGAGAATTAGGTGAAGGGTATACAGGAACTCAGTACTATCTTTATAACATTTTTTAAAATCTAAAATTATTCTAAAGTTGAAAAGTGTGGAACTAAAAATATCTCTCGTATATATCAAGATTGTCATTTTGGAAGACAACATGTTCTAATTTCAAACAAATCCATAACATGATATTATGGATTTATGTATGGTTGAATTTTAAGAGTAATTGATAAAATAAAATCAATATGGCTAGACATACAAAACCTGTGCCTGTTTTTATGTTAAATTGGGCTTTAAACTTTACCAGTACCGGCCTCTGCTTTTTCATTGTAAAAATGTAAAAATATAAGAATTTGCTATTTTCTAAAGCCCTTCCTAGCT
>NW_011888784.1:19295431-19297846 GCF_000151845.1 Pteropus vampyrus | reverse complement strand
TTTGTGATATTCTCCAAAATCCATAACCCGATCTAGTCATTTAAAAAAATTAGAGACAAATAAAATTGAGGACATCGCACAAAATATTTAATCAGTAATCCTAAAAATTGTCAAGGTTAAGAAAAATAAGGAGACATATGACTAAATGCAATGTGGTATTCTGGACTGGATCCTGGCACAGCTGGAAAACTGATAAAATTCAAATAAAGTCTGGAGTTTAGTTTATGATAATGTACACTGTCTTTCCAATTTTAACAAATGTCTCGTGGTAATATAAAATGTTGACATTGGGGAGAATTAGGTGAAGGGTATACAGGAACTCAGTACTATCTTTATAACATTTTTTAAAATCTAAAATTATTCTAAAGTTGAAAAGTGTGGAACTAAAAATATCTCTCGTATATATCAAGATTGTCATTTTGGAAGACAACATGTTCTAATTTCAAACAAATCCATAACATGATATTATGGATTTATGTATGGTTGAATTTTAAGAGTAATTGATAAAATAAAATCAATATGGCTAGACATACAAAACCTGTGCCTGTTTTTATGTTAAATTGGGCTTTAAACTTTACCAGTACCGGCCTCTGCTTTTTCATTGTAAAAATGTAAAAATATAAGAATTTGCTATTTTCTAAAGCCCTTCCTAGCTCGTTCATTTTATGAAACATGACAATATTGACAAGTATCCAGTCATTTTATAATATGCACTAAATAATTATTACAATTAATAAGGCAGATATAGTTTGACATGTTCACAATGTACTTTTCTCCAATTATTTAGAAAATACAAACATTTACTTTGTTATCTAGTAGTATATACATAATTTACAGCCATGAAGAAATATTAATGTAATTGTGAGATAGGATGTTGGTTTATGTGCATTAGAAAATTAAAATGAATGTTGGAGTTTACATCCCTAATTTCCTCTTTCTTAGGAAAAGATATTGGGAACATGTTAATTATCTGCTAGAGCATCATTAAATAAGAAAGAAACTCAAAAGCAACATGACAGAAAAGGTTTTAAAAGCTTGAGAATTTTTTTTAAGTGGGATTAATAAATTATGATTTTGTTCCCCCAATATAATTTTTTCTCAACTGAATGTGCATAGTATGTGGGTGTGAGTGGACTGACCTATGAGAGAGAGAAACTGACTAAAAATAGAAGATTCAATTTTACCAAAACAAACTTATTTGAACATTTATTCCATGTATCATGAAGCTATTTTATCACAAATGATTCTCTGATATGGAATATAAATTCACATATTTTATCAATGCAGTGCACACATTTGGAAAAAAGAGAGTTTTGTGCAACTTCTGGATGTGAAAGAATATTTAAAGAATACGTTTTTGATACTACACATTGGAATTCCTGTGAAATGCTGATAGTTTATAGGGACAACACATTTGAAGTCAAAGCCTCCCTAGAATTACCCAGAATTAATAGGCTCTCCCTCACAGCTGGCAGAAATAACAGTTCATTAAGGGCCCTCTTTTTAGCTCTCCATATAAAATCACCCATTTTCAAGTGGAAAAAAGAAATTAAAATGCTTCTTTTTTTGTAAGCCCGGTATAAAATCAAGAGTGGGTTAGTAACAGAGAAAACATTTATACCAAGATGACATTTACTTAAAAACAAATAAAATATTCAGCTACAAAATCTGAAATAACTTACTCTCTGAAGAAACAAGGTTAGACCATGACCCCACACTCTCATATCTCTTAGGCTCCTCAGCAGTTTCTTTGCTGATTTCTCCTCATATTTTTGGTTTCTTCACATTGCAGTGTCCTATGGCTCAGTCGCTCAACATCGGTTTTCATCTACTTTCACTCCCTGGGTGGGTGATCTCATTCAAACCCATTTTTAAAAATATAATCTAAACACTTATAGTCTCAGTTTCATAACTCTAATTGGACCGTTTGCATTAACTCCACATATATTCATCCCAATTGCCCACTTAAAAACTCTATTTCTATATTTTACAGGCATATTAAATTTAACATGTTCAATACCAGACTCCTTATCTTCCCTCTCAAACTTACTTTACCTGAAGTGTTCCCTGTCTTGGTCAATGCCAGTCATGCTTTCAAGCTGCTCAGACCAGAAAATGTAGAGTCATCCTTGACTCAGTTCTTTCTCTCATTCTTCACACCCAACACTGCAGAAAGTTCTTTTGGCTTTCCTTCAAAATATATCGACTCACGGTGAAGTGGGTAAAGGGGATCAAATATATGGTAGCTGAAGGAAACTGGACTTTGGGTGGTAGACACACAATAGAATATATAGATATCAAATTATAATGTACACTTGAAAATTATATAATTGTATTAACCAATGTTACCCCAATAAACTTAATAAAAAAAATTTTAAAGTACAAATAAATTCCATCATTTATTATGAAAAAAAA
>NW_011888784.1:19272299-19295381 GCF_000151845.1 Pteropus vampyrus | reverse complement strand
TGGGTGATCTCATTCAAACCCATTTTTAAAAATATAATCTAAACACTTATAGTCTCAGTTTCATAACTCTAATTGGACCGTTTGCATTAACTCCACATATATTCATCCCAATTGCCCACTTAAAAACTCTATTTCTATATTTTACAGGCATATTAAATTTAACATGTTCAATACCAGACTCCTTATCTTCCCTCTCAAACTTACTTTACCTGAAGTGTTCCCTGTCTTGGTCAATGCCAGTCATGCTTTCAAGCTGCTCAGACCAGAAAATGTAGAGTCATCCTTGACTCAGTTCTTTCTCTCATTCTTCACACCCAACACTGCAGAAAGTTCTTTTGGCTTTCCTTCAAAATATATCGACTCACGGTGAAGTGGGTAAAGGGGATCAAATATATGGTAGCTGAAGGAAACTGGACTTTGGGTGGTAGACACACAATAGAATATATAGATATCAAATTATAATGTACACTTGAAAATTATATAATTGTATTAACCAATGTTACCCCAATAAACTTAATAAAAAAAATTTTAAAGTACAAATAAATTCCATCATTTATTATGAAAAAAAAAATATCGACTCACAAAATTTCCCTCTTCCAGTATTGTTTGACCAAAAATGTTATTTTGTGAAAAATCTGTTCCTCAAATACGATCAGCATTTCCCCTCTCACGAGCACTTGGCTGCTCTCAGACCTAGAGCAGTCTCCCAAGATATCTTCACAGCTTGCTCATGCACTTCTTTCATGTCTTTAGTCAAACATCACTTTCTGCAAGAGACCTTCTTTCTCTGATCTTATTTAAAACTACAGTATCCTCCATATTCCCAGTTATGCTTTCCGGCTTTTTTCCTATAGCAGTTATCACAATGCAAAATGACATAAATATTATTGATTTATTTTAATTTATTTTAATCTCCACAAGAATATAATGTCTTACTGAAGGTAGAGATTTTTGTGTATGTTTAATCATTGCTTTATCACTCATATGTAAATTGTTCTCTGCCACCTAATAAAAATGCAACAAATACCTGATAAACAAATGTTGACTGAATCCAAAGGGGATGTTTTTGGAGGGATTAAGGGATTAGACTATGTGAAGAAAGTATTCTGTAGACTAAAACTGTAGAACTATGAACTAGAACTGTTGTCCAGTTGAATACAGTGGTTAGCCTATTTCAGTTGTAGAGAGATCAGTAAAATACAGGTTGGGGACTGGGTTTATGTAAACGCTTTAATTTTTATTTCTAAACCCTAAACCCTCAGAAAGGTGTAATTGAAAAATTTCACAGTCTAACATTATAAAAATAAAATCAGTCTTTGAGAAGTCTGGAAATATTGTTTCATTCTAATTGTCTAGATTAGTATTCAGGTTAAAATCATAAGGTTTTCTGAAAAATGGGTCAAAAAAGATAAATTAATTTCATTACTAACAAGAATTCTTAGCTAAATAGCAGTTTTGCTTTAGGCTCAGTAATTAAATCTCCTTGACATGATACTATATTGCCTCTTTATCTAGCCTTGTTCCTGCGCTAATTGCCCTTAACTCTATTATTAACCACTGAAAATTCCTCCCTAACCTTCCTATTTCCTAAATCAATTTCTCAAATCCAATCAATAATTCTGTTTTCATCTAGCTTCTTTCATTTCAATATTTCTGTCTTTCCACAATTAAAAATAAGAGTTCAAATTATCTTGTTAAAAATCTGCAAATTAATATATCTCACTCTATATATATACATATATATGTAACTTTTTAAGAATATAGTGTGTAATTCATTTACTCTTCTTTTAAAAAGTTTTCATTTTAACATTTTTATCTTCTGTTATACATTTTATGTTGAATCTTGTGAGACAAGAAAGGAGTATATTCCATCAATAGGATTTTATGAAAAATATATGAGACAAGAGCAGTTAAGACACTGGAAATATCTATTAAGTAATCTTGTCCAGTGACTCCAATATTTTGATTGGCAAACACAGCTATCAGTTAATTTTATAAGTATTTATAAGTAAATATGCATTATCTCTATTAGGTGAAAATTATACATCATAAATGAAGCGCAGTTAATGGTTAGTAAAGTCTGCATGAAAAACTCTTGCCATTTACACTAACACTAATGTCATAATATTTTATTATTTCTTTTTCATTTATTTATTTTTTGATTTTGAATCTTTAGTCATAGAAAGAGAAAAATTGAAACCTACATAGAGACATTCTAGAATTATGCTTTCATTAATAGTTGAAACAGGGAAAGTGAGCAAGTGACATTGTCAACACTAGGTAATAATTACTTTTAGTAGTTGATATATCTAGAGCATATAAATCCTTATTCTCATCCAGTATTACGATCTATACTTCATAGAGTCTCTTGATTTCAGCGCACAAATGCAGAATCCAGATTCCTCCCTCTTTCCACTTAATATATACTCTGCTGCACTCAAAATATTTTTCCAACACTTTGCCATTGTATTGTTTGTTATATGTCTATAACATTGTATTTATCAAGCATACTTCATGTCTTGTGCAATTACAAATATTATTTCTACTAAAGAACTATTAAAATAATATACCAAAAAATCTTTAGAATTGTATAGTGCTTCATATTTTAACCAATAAGTTAGAGGCAGAATTACAACAGTACAAGATAAATACTAATATAGATTGTGTTCCTATTCTGAAAAACATCATTTTGAGAAATTTAATACTTGATTTTAAAAGTAAACAGAGTCAAAACATAATTGTTAAAAAACAACATGTATTTTAGTTAACAATTTTTAAGTGTTATTATTTTAGTAATAGGAGAACTATTTTAAATCACCACACGTGCTCTATTCAATAAGAAATGAATTTTAAACCTAAATAAAATTTTCAGAGATAGAAAGGTACAATTTATGCAAATAAATATTTTTAAATACACAGTGTTTGCTAAAACAAAACATTCCTTTCCAAAGTAAGAGCTTTCATTCTCTATAAACATTGCTTCCAAGTGTAACATTTGTACTTACTCCATGAGATAATTATAAGTAGTGTACAAATGGAAGTATTGCTATACCTTCAGGCATATTTAAAGTCATAAAAAAAATGTCTTCCAACCTCAATTTTAAAATGTTTGTCCCAAATTTATATGTTACTTCATTTACCAGAAAGAAATAGTCACATGATTATTCATTCTCTGAATCTTCTTTGTCAATAAAATAGTGCACACCCTACATTTTAAAGAAGCAGAACAGCTTGTACTTCAAAATCATGGGAAAAGAAATATGCAAAAGCCCATATCTTCTCAAATGTTAGCATGACGATATCTTTTGCTTTAATGGGCATCCATATATAGTAAAATATTTCAGTACTTTATGAAGGATGGTTTATATGTTATTTCATAAATGTTCAAGCACTTAGTACAAGAGTAGTCCTCTGCACAACTAATAAAATAATTATTACTTATCTGGTTGGTTTTTATGTTATTTTATTTAAAAAATACTGTCGATAGATAATAAAGTAAAAAAAAATAAAATGAAAAACATATGAGCAATATTTAAAAATCTTTTCCTTCCTCCATTCTCTATCTGCCCAGTTCTCTCTACAATCTCACATTCTCCAGGTCACCCACTGTTATCAGCTTCCTTCCAAAATTTTTTCAGGCAGATACAAGAATGTGAAAAGACTCTTTTCCCCCCTATAGTAGTATATTATATAAGCTCTTCTGTTTCTTTGTTTTTCACTACCCAATAATATTTCTTAGAGTCCATTCAAATTTTAATAGCTGCATAGAATTCCATATTATAGATGTACCATAATTATTTAGCTGGTTCCCTGAAATGGGATTTTGCAGTTTAACTCCCCTCCTCTCGATTCTGACCAGCCTTCATTTGTACTTCTATTGAATACAGAATGCTGTGAAAGTGACTCTGTGACATCTGAGATGAGATTAGAGGAAGAAATACAGTTTCCTTCTTTTTTCTCTCCTTTCTTTTCTCTCTCCATCTCTCTCTCTGTTGCTCTTGTTCTTCATTTGTCTTTGAATCTCCGAGATCATATTTAGAAAGAAAATTTACTACAACACATTAAGGAATAAAAGATGTCAAAAATCCAATATGTATGGTCAGAAAAATTTCTTCTTGAGCAATTTGTTTCAAAATTTTCAGTGTTACTATTGTCCTGTTTTCTTTATGTGAGATTTATTCTTTTTGAAAAGTTCCATTGGACTATGCTAAGAAATGGCTAACTATAAAATTATTGACATAATTCATTCAGAAGAAGGATACATCGTTAAGAGAAAGATAAGTATTATGTTTGATTTATTTGGAAATGCTCTGAAAGTGAAGATTAAACATATGCCAGAAATAGAAGAGACACTGGTAGCAAACAGAAGAATTCATTTCTATAAAAATTGCAGAGATTGAGGGTTGCAAAGATGAATGAAGTCTATGAACCAATAAGTTTGCAGAGAAGAGACAATGGAAAGGCCAAGTTGTTATAATTAACATAACTTACAATGTTAGTTTTGAAACCATTTTCACTTGAAGAACACTCAGAATTTTTTAATATACTCTCATTGCTCTGAAAATGATAATTAAGTACTCCTTCTAGTGAGCACTTAATATAGTGTAGTCCTGTTTAGTAAAATATTTTATGCTTAAAAAAACACAAAAGTGTGGTTCTTAACAAATGTTATTAAACAGGTAAAAAGATTAAGAAATGGAAAAACAGTCAAAAAATATGGGCAATTTTATTTCGATACATGACTGCTTCTCATCTTTGGAAGTTGAAATGCTTTTGCAGTGGCAAATTACAGTTCTCCTGTCTCCCTTGGCATTGTCACTGCTCATTTAAACTATATGCTTAATAACTTTTCAAACTTACCTGAAGGGTACTTCTGTTGCAAAGCAATACACTGAGGCGAAATCAGTCTTCCTAATGGTTAGGGGACTGTGCCACCTCAGTTGGAGTTACAAGTTATTTAGTATAAACATATGTGTTCGAATTAAGAGCCATCTTTCTTGAAAACACAATGACTCACCAGTGAAAAAAATTTCGTCTATAAATCTGACACTAATTTCTCCAGTGCATTATTTATATGCCTCGTTGTAAGACTACACAAATGTCACTAATAAAGCAATATTATGTATGAAGAATACATATAGTAATTCATATGATTTTTTCTTCTTAACAGCACATTACACAATCTATTACACAGCAAAAAAGCCAAAATTGGCCTTAAGGGTTTTTCTTCCTCATAGAGAACTCAAACAACTTATAAATATAATTTAACTGACAGGGATGTGACTTTCTCAGAGAAAATAATTGACACTACTTCATGTTTTTCTATTTAGTCTTCTCTGTTGTTTAAAATTAGGTGAAAATAAAGCTAAGGTTGTGGTTTTATGTCAACTAATATTTACCCAACTTAATGCTTTTCATAATTTACCCAACTTAATGGTTTTCATAATTCTCTCTAGCTAGCTATCTCACAGGTTCATTCTAATGATCAGAAATTGAATAGAAAACTAGGCAAGTGTGAATGAATCAATGAAAATATGCAGGTGCTACTGGATATTAGTACACATTCTCATTCTTGCTAACTTGGTTAATGTCATGACCTTCAATCTTGAAAAACAAAATGTAAATACAAAACTAACAAATAACGCAATTGTAGTAATAAATATTACATATTACCTTAACCAGCTTAGCAATTTCTATTATTTTATTGAATTTACAGAATTGTTATTTTGCATTTTTATTGTGTAACATTTTGTACCCCTGAAATTTGCATTTCTATAGTTGATTTATGTAAAAATTTCTTTAAAAGAAATCTCCTGGAGATTAACATGCTTTTAGATAAAATAGGTAAATTTCTATCAGATTTTAATATCAATAATATTTGTCTTCAACATTCTAAAATATTGGTTACATTGCAGGCAAATAAATAAAAAAGTTAAAAGATGCTAATTCAACCTAAAACAAAATCATTAAAATATTAATTAGTTTGTAAAGAATTAACAACTTATTTTTAAATATTATTTTTATTGTTTTTATTACAAATAATTATTTAAAAGATATATCAAGCATTGACTAGTAAATAGGAGGATTATGTGTAATTAAAATACATATTTTATGATATTGTTTCATCAAATGTATTATAAATACTTTATTAAATTAGGCACAGAAGTTTTTTTTTAGAAAGAATATGAAATGTTTTCTGTAGGTTTTAACCACTACAAATAAAAAAATTAAAAGTGGTCTTTCAAAATATTCCAGTGATAATTTAACATATCAGAATTACTAGTGTTTTTGTTCTAACTATAACCCTAGGGATGAGAATAACTGAAAAAAAGTTATTTACATTGGAATATGTGCAAAGAGCCCTGGTCTGATGTTCAGTATTTTTTACCCATGTTTTTTTTCTTTGTTCTAAGAAAACTCTCCCATGTAAGAATTCATTATTTGACTATTGCGGGACATTAAAGAGGTGCACTTGGTAGATAAAAATTCTTTTGGAGCCAACACTCCAAATATATTAGATTTCAACTAATTCCCACAAAGATCCTAATCTTCCATTCATAAGGCCATGTGTCACATTTAACAGAAATGTGTGTAAGACAGTGAAATACAGGAACCTTACAATGGTCTTTAAAATCTTGATTTTTAAAGAAAAAAACAATACCTTACAATTTCTATTTGTTTTGTGTTATAGTTTAATTCCACAAAACGATGGACCACATATATTTTAGGTACATATCCATAATTAATTCTACATGCAATGGCTCAAATGCAATAGTAAGGAAACATTTCTCATAAGATAATCTATCTTCACTCAATCACTTTACACTTTCCTCACTTAACCAACTGCTATGCTCACAAGATTGTGCTTTAACTTTTCACATGAAAGTAATAAAATTAGCCCAATAGCAGACAGCTATAATTTTCTAGCTTTATTTAAGATTATACGACAGCCTTGATTAGTTTGTGTCTGCTCATTTATTGGTTCCTGATTTGATGTCTGACCTCTATACTACACTTGTCTGTCAAATCTTAAATATCATTTTGAAAATAAAAATTGTCTTACTTTCACACTAAATATCCTATCTTCTGCTTACTGTCGAGTTTCATTTATCAAATAAGAGTAATTTATGACTTTCCAACCTCTGTTATTTAGCATATGCTTTCTAATAAGTGTGATATAGTAAATGGCCATGTGAATGATAAAGAACGCAAGTTAAAACCAAGAGCTGCACTGTATTGCAGTCCCATGCTTTACATATATTTACTCCAAATATCTGCTATTGTATTTGACCCTCTGGGATTATCTTTACAGATCTTGTAATTATTTATTTCTATATTTATATTTTATACCTAAAAATTCCAGTATCTATAAATTAGAAATTTAACTGTATATATATTTTTTCTCTTAACTAAGACATGATACTAATAATAATCCTCTTCCATGAAACAGCTTTTTCACTAAACTTCCTCTTGTCTGAACTTAAGTGATTTATCTATAAGGTAATTTCCTTAGAACTTCCATTTATGAGAAATTTAACGTGATATTTTAAAAAGTCTAAGTAATTTTCATTTAGAATTACCATATAGAAGTATTTTCTTCACTCTAAGCTGTTATACTAGGTTTTATGGCAATATTCAGTATTTTAATTCTATAAAAATAGGAAATGGATTCGTTAGTGACTGCTGTATGTATGCTCAGGATCATTCATTAATTCTTATTTTATAGAGCACTTGCAGCACCACTTTAATAACACTTTGACAAAATGGTAATTTATAATGACTCAGAGCAAGTATTAGCACAATTTTATCCTTGAATTATTATTAAAATCATCAGGTATTATTCATGTGATTTTATTATTTGTATGTAGTAGCCCCAGAGTTCTAGAAAAAATTATTCTGTAGGAAAATTATAAATATTTTATGTGATGGAAATTGTAGGATATTGTGATTTGAAATAAATATGTACAATTAATTGTCCATGAGGGAACAGATTTACTTTTTTTAATACTCGAAAAATATTGCAAATTAGTACATTAAGGAACTCATTTACAACAATGTATTTGACTAAAAATATTATAGTTCTTCCTTAGAATTCCTCTGGCTATTTGGGGCCTTCTGTGGTTTCATATAAATTTTAATATTGGTTCTTTTACTTTCATAAAAAATTACCATCGGAATCTTGATAGAGATTGCAGTAAGTCCATAGATTGCTTTTCACAGTACAGACATTTTAACAATATTAATTCTTCCAATCCATGAACATGAGACACCTTTCATTTATCTGTATCTTCAAATTCTTTCAATACCTTGAATTTTCAGAGTAGGGGGCTAAACATCTTATTGTTTTGATGTTTTTGTAAAAGGGATCAGTTTCTTTCTTTTTTTTTTTTTCAGGAAATTTGTCATTAGTATATAGAAACACTATGATTTTTGTATGTTAATTTTGTATCTTGCAACTTTACTGAACTCACTGAATAGATGTAATAGTTTTAAATTGAATCTCTAGGATTTTCTATATTTAAAATTAAGTAATCTGCAAATAGGGACAATTTTACTTCTTTATTTCCAATTCTGATACACTGTATTTCTTTCTCTTGCCTGGTTGTTCTGACTAGGAATTCTAGTACTGTGTGGAATAAGAGTGGCAAGAGTGGGCACCCTTGTCTTGTTCCTGATCTTAGAGAAAAAGTTTTAATCTTTCACCATTGAGTATGATGTTAGCTGTGGGGTTGTCACATATGCTCTTTACTATGTTGATATATCTTCCTTCTCTGCCTAATTTGTTAAACACTTTTATAATGAATGGATGTTGAATTTTGCCAAATGCTTTTTCTGCATCTATTGAGATGATCTTAAAAATTTTTGTTCTTTCAGTCTATTAATGTGATCTATCACATTGATTGATGTGTGTATGTTGAATCATTCTTGCATCCCAGGGATAAATCATATTTGATCATAGTGAATGTTTCTTTTAATGTGCTGTTGATTCTGTTTGCTAGTAGTTTCTTAAAAATTTTGGCATCGTTTCATCAGTGATATTGATTTGTAGTTTTCATTTCTAACAGTGTCCTTTTATGATTTTGATATCAGGATAATGCTGGCCTTGTAAAATAAGTTCGAGAGTCTTCATTTTTCATCAAAATTTGGAAGAGTTTGAGAAGGATAGGTGTTAATTCTTCTATAAATGTTTAATAAAATTAACTAGAAACGCCCACCGGTGCTGGGATTTTCTTCAATAATAGATTTTTGACTACTATTCAATCTTTTTAATAGTAACTGATCTCTTCAGATTTCTAATTCTTCTTGATTCGGTCTTGGTTAGTTGTCTGTTTCTAAGAATTTTCCCATTTCTTCTAGGTCATCCAAATTGTTACTGTATAGCTATTTATAGTAGCCTCTTATGATTATTTGTATTTCTGTGGTACCATTT
The DNA here is from genome assembly GCF_000151845.1 of Pteropus vampyrus. NCBI lineage: Eukaryota > Metazoa > Chordata > Mammalia > Chiroptera > Pteropodidae > Pteropus > Pteropus vampyrus. The sequence goes on along the minus strand of NW_011888784.1, from coordinate 19,285,951 downwards.
ATAATGATTCTTTTTTTCATTTATAGTTTTGTTGACTTAGGCCCTCTCGCTCTCTCTTTTTTTTCTTTATTAGACTACTAAAGGTTTGTCAATTTTGTTTATTTTTTCAAAGAACCAATTCTTAGTTTGGCTAATCTCTTCTACTCTCTCTCTCTCTCTCTCTCTCTCTTTTTTTTTTTTTTTAAATTTCTGCTCTAATCAGTATTATTTTCTTTCTTCTTCTAACTTTGGGCTCAGTTTCTTCTTCTTTTTCTAGTTTCTTAAAGCATAGGGTTGAGTTGTTTATTTGAGGTACTTCTTGCTTCTTAATGTAGATTATAAACGTCCTTCTTAGAACTGTTTCTGCTGCATCTCATAAGTTCTGGTATGTTGTGTTTCCACTTTTGTGTTAAGAAATTTTTTCTTTCCCCTTTAATTTTTTCTTTGATCCATTGGTTTTTCCGGATGGTATTATTTAATTTCAGTGTGCTTGTGAATTTTCCAGTTTTCCTCGTTATTGATTTCTAGTTCCATGTAGTTGTTGTTAGAGAAGATACTTGGTATAATTTCGATCTTCTTAAATTTGCTAAGATTTGTTTGTGGCCTAACACATGGTCTATCCTGGAAAACGTTCCATGTACACTTGAGAAAAATGTGTTTTCTGTTGTTGAATGTCTGTCAGGGCCATTTTGTCTATAATGATGCTTAAAATCACTGCTTTCTTATTTGATTCTTTGTCTAGATGATCTAGTAATTGTTGACAGAGGACTATTGATGTCTCCAGCTATTATTATACTACTATTTATTTCTCCATTTAGCTTTGTTTTTGCTTTACATATTTACGTTCTCTAATGTTGGGCACATAAACATTTACAATTTTATATGTTCTTGATGAAATGTCCCTTTTAACATTATGTAATGACCTTCTTTATTTCTTTTTACCATTTTTAGTTTAAAGTTTATTTTGTCTGATGTAATTATACCTACCTCTGTAGTTTTGTGTTTGTGCATGTGTGTGTTTTGTTGTTGTTTGTTTCATGACCATTTGATTAAAATGATTTTTTTTCATATCTTTAGGTATGCATATTCTTTTTTTCATATCTGTAGGTAGCATATTCTTGGATATTGTTTTTTAATCTATTTAGCTATTCTATGTCTTTTTATTAGAGAATTTAATCTATTTACATTTAAAATAATTATTGATAGGTGAGGACTTAGTATTGGCATTTTGTTAATTTTTTTCTGGTTGTTTTGCACATCTAGTGTCCTTATTTCTTATCCAGCTTTATCTAGCTTTTTTTTTTTCATGTTTTAATGTCTTTAGGAATCAGTATGATTTGACTTTTGTATATTTTTTAAAATTTCTACAGCTTTCTCCCTTGCGTTTACCATAAGGCTTACATATTAAAATTATAACACCCTATTTTAAGCTGATAACAACTTATCTTCAATAAAATTCCAAACTCTGCACTCTTACTTCTCCTCCCTCTAGCATTTTAGATTACTGCTGTTATAATTTATGTTTTTTTATATTGTGTAACTAATAACACATTATTACAGTTATGGTTATTTTTACTATGCTAAGTTCTTTAACTTTTAAACTAAATTTGTAAGTGAACTGTGCACCACCACTACCCAATTACAGAATCTAATGCTGACTAGTTCATTATTACCAGTGAGTTTATGCTACCTTTTTATGTTTCTATGATGTTAGTTAGTGTCTCTTTACTTCTACTCCAATAACTCCCTTCAACATTTTTTGTTAGGCGGATCTAGTGGTAATAGAATCCTTCAGCTTTTGTTTGTTTGAGGGAAAGTCTATCCTTCCTTCATTTCTGAAGGGCAGTTTCACTGGTATAGTATTCTTTGTTGACAGTCTTTTCTTTCAATACTTTGAATATCTCATCCCATTCTCTCCCTGCCTGAAATGTTTCTGTTGAGAAATCCACCTCTAGGCTTTTGGATTTCCTTGTACGTATTTTCTCTTTTCTCTTGTTAGTTTTAAAATTCTTTCTTTGTCTTTGACTTTTGACTATTAAATTATAATGTATTTTGATGTTTCCCTATTTGTGTTCAATCTATTTGGAATCCTCTGGGCCTCGTGGATCTGGATGTCCATTTTTCTTTTCAGGTTCAGGAAATTTTCAGCCATTATTACTTTAAATATACTTTCTGTCATTTCCTCTTCTCCTGGAATTCCCATATGTAAATAGTGTTTCTTCCCATTGTGTTCTATAAGTCGTAGACTTTCTTCATCTTTTTCTTTCTTTTTTCTTTTTGCTCCTCTGACTGGATAATTCTAATATGTTATCATCCAGGTCACTAATTCTTTCTTTTATACAGTTGAATCTACTTTTGAAACTCTCTATTTAATTATTCAGTTCAGTTATTGTCTTTTTCAACTCTAGAATTCTTGATGTTTGTTTGTTTTTTTTTTTTTTAAATTGGTTCTATTACTTTGTTGAACTTCCCACTTTGGTCATGCATTGTTTTCCTAACTTCATTTAGTTGTCTGTCTGTGTGTTCATATAGTTCACTACATTTTTTTAAAGAGTATTATTCTAAATTCTATGACAGTTCATAGATCTCCATTTATTTAAGATTAGTTATTAGATCTTCATAAGTTTCCTTTGGTGGTATCACACATACCTGGTTTTTTATGATCCTTGATTTCTTAGCAGGTATCTGCGTATTTGAGTAATTGGGGTCCTCTTCCAGACTTTGCAGATTTGCTTTAACAGAGACAGATCTTTAGCAATCAGCTCAGTTTAGGTTTCTGGGCATGTCTTCTGGTATATCCTTGGTCAGGTGGGGCCTGTTACAGTTGTCTATTTTTGGGTGTGGCAATTATTAGAGCTTTGAGGTTGCCCCTTATGTTTTAATAAGGTATGCAACATGTCAGATAGGAGACTACATTATCCAGCCTCTTTGCAGCTGTGTATGACCCATGTGACTATGCCCTTATTAGGAAAATCTAATGTTCCTGCCTTAGTGAAAATAGTGTGTGCGAACCAATTTAGTTCTTTTGAATTAGGAAAATATCCTCAGGGATGTCAGAAACCAGATAATAGGAACAGGAGTCCTTGTATTACCTCCTGGTTTAGTAGCCTAACCAACTGGACCTCCTTTCTTTTACTACACAAAAAAAATCTGAAAAAAATACTTTTAAGAATAAACAATTCACATAGATTCGTAACATGAACTATGGATATATTATCCATGGAAAATATTTTATTTATTGAATACTAAAATAAAAAATGAGAGAGCTTAGAGAATATGTGTAAAAAAAAAGGTAAAAATCACATGATCATATCAATAATGCAGAAAAAAATATTTGACAAGATATAACATTCATTTATGATTAAAATGCTCAATAAAATGTATTAGAAGGAAAGTACCTCAACATAATAAAGGCCATATGTGACAAGCCCTCAGCTAATATTATACTTAATGGTGAAAAACTGAACACTTTTTTTTTTTTAAGATCAGGAACAAGACAAGGATGCTCACTCTGACATTATTATTCAACATAGTATTGGAAGTCCTAAGCAGAGCAATCAGGCAAGAGAAAGAAATAAAAGACATCTAAATTGAGAATAAGGAAACACAATTGTCACTTTTTGTAGATGTCATAATTCTTTAAATAGAAAACCCTAAAGACTTCACCAAAAAACTATTAGAAATACAGTAAAGTCACATAATATAAAATCAATGTACAAAAATCTGTTGCATTCTTATATATTAAGAAAAAGAAATGAAAAAAAGATTTAATTTGCAATTGCTACAAAAAGAGTATAATATCTAGGAATAAACTTAACAAAGGATGTAAAGAACCTATACACTGAAAATGATAAGACATTGTCAAAAGACATTGAAGAAGACAAAGAAATAGAAAGATATTTTGTGTTCATGGATTGGAAGAATCAACATATTTAAAATAACTATATTACCTAAAGATTTAATGAAATGCCCATCAAAACCACAACGGCATTTTTCAAAGAAATAGAACAACAACAACAACAAAAAATCATCAGACAGATTTGGAACCAAAAAAGAACCTAAATAGGCAAAGCAATCCTGAGAAAAAAAGAATAAAACTGGAGGTATCGCATTCTCTGACTTCAAATTATATTATAAAACTACAATAAACAAAACAGTATGGTATTGACAGAATAAGAGAAACACAGACTAATAAAACAGAATTAAGAGCAGAAATAGAATAGAAATACACCCATATGGGCAAGTAATTTTTACTTGCAATAGAGATAACATACAATAGAGAAAAAAGAGTCTTCAATAAATTGTGTTGAGAAAATTGTAAAACCACATGCAAATCAATAAAACTAGACTGCTATTTGACATTATACACACAAATTAACTCAAAATGGGTCAAAGACCTAAATATAAGACTGAAACAATAAGATACATAGAAGAAAACATAGGTAATAAACTTATGGACCTTGGGTTTAGAGAGGATTTTACTACTTTGACCCCAAAGAGAAGGGAAAGAAAAGCAAAAATATATGAATGGGACAATATAAACTAAAAAGCTTCTGCACAGCAAAAGCAACTATCAACAAAAGCAAAAGGTCATCAATTAAATGGGAGAAGATATTTGCAAACAATGCCTCTATTAAGAGGCTAATATCCAAAATATGTAATGAACTGTTACAACAAAATCACCCAATTGAAAAATGGGCAGTGGATAGGCAAAGGAACTGAATAGATAGTTTCCCAAGAAGACATACATGAAAAGATGTTCAACTCCACTAACTATAAGGGATAGGCAAATCAAAACCACAATGAAATACCACTTGATACCTGTTAGAATGTCTGTCATTAATAAGACAAGAGATAACAAGTGTTGGAGAGGTTGTGGGGAAAAAGGAACCCTCATACTCTGCTGGTGGGATTGTAAATTGGTACAGCCACTATGGAAAACAGTATGGAGATTCCTCAAAAAAATTAAGAATAGAGCCATCACACAACCCAGCAATCCCTCCTCTGAGTATTTATCCCCCAAATTTGAAAACATTTAGTAATAAAGAAATATGTATCCAATGTTCATTGCAAGATTATTCACTGCAGTCAAGGCATGGAAATGACATAAATGTCCTTCAATGGATGACTAGATAAAAAGGATGTGGTACACATATGTAATAGAATACTACTTAGCTATAAGAAAGAATGAATTACTGCCGCTTGCTACAACATGGATGGATCTCGAAAGTATCATGCTAAGCAAACTAAGTCAGATGGAAAAAGAAAAGAACCATATGATTTTACTCGTAAGTAGGATATAAAACAGAAAACAACCAATGAACAAACAAAACAAATAAACTAATAGACACAGACAACAGTATGGTGGTTACCAGAAGAGAAGAAGATGAGGGGAGGTCAAAGAGGGTAAAAGGGTCAAATATATGATGACAGAGGAGACTCAAATTTGGATGATGAACACATAATGCAATATATAGATGATGTATTATGCAACTGTACACTTGAAACATATAATATTATTTACAATGTCACTCTAATAAATATAATAAAAAAGAAATCATCTTGATGTACCAATAAAGTCATTTTGAATAATAATCTGCATTTTATTCTATAATACATTGAATTTCAAATAGGTAAATTAAATAAATAAATAAATAGTCAACGACAAGTCTAGTTTCTTAAAGGACAGGATTGAAACAGTAATAATGCATGATTTGCTGATTTTTTATTATACATATGTTTTAAATATATGTTTACATATATGTAGGATATATAGGCATATCTATATATCTTTACATATGCAGTCACACATTCATATGTTTTAAATATATATAGTTAAATATTCATAAGATATATATACATGTATGTGTATGTATGTATGTATGTGTATATGTATATAATATATATATATATATATTCTCACACACAAATGTAATACAAATAAGTAAATTCCAGGTAGTGCTGATACTGATAGCCTGTAGAAACTGCTTTGAGTAAAAGGATGTAGAACTTTGTTCCTCAAGCTTTTCATTACATTAGAATCATCTGGAGGGCTTTGAATATAATTTCTGTCTTAGATAATCTCGTTCAGTTGTTTTGGGGTGGACTTCAGACACTGATTTATTATAAAAGTTACATTTTCTGGTTTGAGAACTATGGTTCTTGAATAATTAGAAATAATCCATTTTAAATGTGTGTGAGAGTGTTTGAGTGTTTGTGTATATATGTGTGTATGTGTGCTAATTTGCAGCTGTTGTTTCAGCCTTTTGGTTTGGGCTAGTTAGCTATTTGAATAAATCCTAATGGTGACAGCTGTCCAGCAATTATGAATCTCCATCTTATAAAATACTCTTACTAGAAAATAATATTGTTTTTTTGTCTCCCTATAATAGGCTGATAAAATTTCACAATTAATTTTATGCAGTTTTTAAATTTGGCAAATGATTATGTGAAGGAACTACAAGAGAGAAGACAAACTATACTTTGAAAGCAGATTTTTTTACAGGAAATCAAATTTCAGTTAAATAAAGACTGCTTACACTGTTCAGTAAGTTGTCTTTATTATGATTTATATTTCTTGGGGCAGTGATAAGATTAGAAGATGAATAAAAATGCTTTACTCTGTAGTATTTTGCTGAATAAATGTATACACTCTTTGCTTTATGGAAAGTATAAATTGAGAAAAATTTTAAAAAAGAATGTATTTTCTCCAAACTAAAACATACATACTTTCTTTTATTTTGTGCCTATAAAATGTTTTGTTGTTCACATTTACCAAGATCTGTGAAGTGTATTTAAACACAAAAAAATAAATGTTTACTGATAATAATGTTTATAAGTTAAATTTATCCAAATTAATTAATTGCTAATAACCAATAACAAGGATATTTACTGAAAATTGATTTGCACAAATGTGTCTACATGAAATGAAAGAAATGGGTAGCTGAACAATAATGTATGTTTACTTTACTAGATGCCTCATAATTATTTTATTTTGACCTACTCAGAGGAATTAATGTTTCACCACAGCTCTCAGGAAGCTCAGCTCAGTGAACAGGGAAGGACCTAAGGAAGACAGTACACTGTGCCTTGCCTTCATACATGAGAGCAGGCCACTACCTGATAACATAAAAAAATGTACCCTAAAGAAACACAAAGTGCTTTGAAAATATCTACATACTGGGCAGTTGTCATAATCACTGTAAAGATCAATATTTAATTATTTTAAAATAGTCAACTAGATAGAAATTTTCAGAGCCAACACCTATGGATAAAACAAAAAATTCTACTGCTACTTGTTTATTTTCTACATAGACCAACATTACATGTATTTGGATTTTATCACACTGATTTTGGCCTGATGTTTGTAGTTTGATTCCTTTTTCATGAGTCTGAACACAAGTAGATGTCTCATATTTATGATGAGGACCCAGATTTTTTTTTTTCCACATCCGGATATACACCTTCAAAGAAGAAAGTGTTCTTTTGCCTTTCTATAAGTCTTCTGTGTTGATGTGATTGTCAGTGATGATGTCAGTTATAATTCCATGACCTCATTTAAACATTACATGGCAACACTTTTTAAAATAAATAACAAATTTTAAAATGAAAAATAACTAACAAAAATCTTTTTAAGCACAAAACCAAGCAAACATAAAAGGTCTTGATCCACTGAGTTCCATAAAACCATAGCATACCTGAAAGTAGTGACTCTCAAACTTTGTTTCATCAGATGTGGTGGATAGTAGAGCCAGGACTGAGCATAGAGAGGATTGTGTGCAATTCTGTGAACCCCTATTTTAATATCATCCAATTCTCACCCACTCAAGGGAACAAATACAAATGTGCATGATTGTGAAATAGAATCCACTCTGTTTTAAAAAGTAAATCATGTACACATTTAAATTTAAAATTGATAGCTAGTTACTCGCAAACACCACAAAGCTAAATGTAATACACCATATACCCTGAAATTGTGACACCAAGACTAACTTCCCAAAATGCTATGAGGTATTCTGTTCTCATCTTCTCTGCTCATGTGCTGCTTAGAAATAAACACTGAGAGCTGGGAGATGTTTGAAGACCTAGAACGGTCTTACAGAGAGAAAGATCTAGAAGAGTCCCCATTAGTAACGGTTAATATCTAAAACCAGGAGTTGCTGCCAATGACTGTTAGGCATTGTTAGGATTGCCTTGACAAGTGGAACTTTTGAAAATCCTACTAAGAATTGTTAATAAATTTTATATGTCCCTCTCCAATGAGTCTGGCACAGTGAGAAGAACTGAAAGAGTAACCATAGAAAATGAATTTTAGTCTATGTACAATTCTGATCCAGAGCATTCTCAGAAATGCTCTGATGAGAATGATCAGAAGTTTTATATAGGTTTACTGGAAATAGTACTATAACTGAACAATAATCTTTATATAAGCATGGACCAGGGAAAAGATGAAATTTTTGTGAGTCCTGGACAAATCTTCTTTTCCAGCTGAACATTATATTTTTTAATAAATATATTTTATATTTTACATATTTAATAGGTGAATTTCTTCTGAACAATCTAGTGAGGTTATTGGTCAAGATAATCTATAAAGGAGATCAAAAATTAAAGCAATTTTGAGCTATAACCAGACATTCAAGTTTATAGTTATATAAATCTCTCTGGGAAAACAGAGTACAACCTTAGGAATTTAACAGTGGAGTAAATGCATTGACAAAACTTAATCTTGCCAACTTTTTAGATAATCACTCTAGTGGACCAAATTTTCACTTAAAGGGCATTATAGCTGTGAAATAAAATACTTTTGCATCTCTAGATACAAAAGTGTTTATTACTTGGCCCTAGGTAAATTTTATTTCAAACTCTTTGGATTCGGCTATAAGCATAGAGCTCAAAAACACAGTTACTGACACCAGACTACCACACACCATGAAAAGGCCTTCAACAAGTTATTCACATTCTCTATGATATAGTGTCCTCATCTGTAAAATTAGACTTCAATTATTATTTATTTAGCAGAGCCATTGTTAGAATTAAATGAGTGTTATCATGGAAAAATCATAGAACTGAGAATGAGATAATTTTTTCTTAGTTCTTGTTTTATACTCAAGTAGCTGAATCCTTTAAACAACTCATTTGCTATATCTGGTTTAGATCATCATCATCATCATCATCATCATCATCGTCATCATCATCATAATCATCATCATCTAGGACTTATTGAGTACTTATGTGCCAGACTGTTTTAAGTATTTTAAATGCATTAACTTATTTTATCTCTGTAACAGACCTATAGACTACATAAGTATAAAATGAAGTATTTTCAAACTATAAATATTTATAGTTCTGTGATCCTGACTTGATTATATCTAAATTAAACAAGCCTTCCCTTTTAGAGATAAATCAAGCAATCAAATTAAAATGCAGAAAGGAGAAAAAAAAAACGAGATTATAATTACATGCTACCAAATCAATCATTCAATTAAATACAAAAACATTTGAACTTTAAATATGGGTCCACTTGTTATACGCTTATCCTAATTTTTATAAAGAAATAATGTTAAATCTTTGTTAGACTTTCAAATTACTACTTTTAAATTTTCAATACATTATTTGCATAGAATTGATAAGATGCTAGATACTGCTGAGATAAGCACAAGACTACACATATAAGTTTACAAATATTAGATAGGTTGTCAGAATATTAGAAAAGGACATACAAGTTTCAAAAAAGAAAAACAAACTCATTGATGTCAGTTAATCATTTTTAAAAATCTGAGAAGAAAACAGTCTCATTACTTTGTGCATTAGAAACACGGAACAGATTAACAAAACATATCCTAAAGGTAAATTTCTAATGATCAGTAAATTAGAGGTTGATAGTTGATTCCTCTTTTTTCTAAAGGATTCTTTCAAGGTGACTGTTCTAAAGTTTTATAGTTTCTAAATTATACCGTGAAAAGTTCTTTGGTATATTTAGTTGTCTACATACAATTTATTGACACATGTGATAAGGTTGTAAATAATCACCATTTTAAATTAATGTAAGATTTAGGTGCATTGGAAAAAATAAGAAGCAAAAAAAGCTTGAACAAATATATATTTACTTATGCAGAATATAAGTAACATAATGATTAATTAAAATGGAAAAGATGATATTAAAGATAGTTGAATCAACTTTTTAAGTACATTTTATTTCTTAGAGAAAAAAAAAAATAATTTTAACCTGAAGCCAATATGAAAGAAAAAGAACCGGGAGTCAGTTTTATTGTCACAATGCAGTTAACATCACCTACTAATTTCCCTCCAGTCTTGAGACTGGCAGAAAATGCATAGAGACAATAGTAAGTGTGAGGCTGTGTACACTAGCCTAGTTCATATTCATTGTACACTACAGTCTGAGTGGCCTGTCTGCAACTTTTTAAAGAACCAATAAAAATAGTTAAGACAGAAACATATATTGTGTCCAAAAGAAAATTAAAGCGCCATGTTTATCTACAAAACAGAACCGCTTGTTAATTTTTATTCACTCGAACTCAACTTATAAATTATTATTAGTAGGAGCTTAGTACATTTTAATGGATTTAAATCATATAAAGTGGGAGTATCAATTAAGAGTTTTTAAGAGTCTATAAAAGGCTTAAAATTGCTTTGCTTATGTGTACCAATGAGATTGAGTTCTATGTGACTGTGAAAAGTCTTTGGATATTTTTATCTATATCAGTTAGCAAATAACCGGATGGCAAGGAGACCCCTAACAGAGCTTACTGGTAGAAATTATTTTTGGAGCTGCAGCATCTTGAGATGGTTTGCTTGCAACTTGAATTCCTTTAATTGGATTTTGCTGTGAAGTGAGGCCAACCTACCTAGAGTACTTTACACTCTTGGAACCCTGCCTTGACAGATGGTTTTTAGTAATTACTACAATCTTAGCATCCCAACTTATCCCTCTTACATCAATGTCATTTATATTTATTAAGGCTGTAGCAGAAAGAGGAGCATAGGGATTATTATTTTAAAGAAATTATTTTTCCCCACAAAACTTTTTATGTAAAAATTTAAAATGAAAAAATTCATGAAGTTCTTATTAATAGTAACTATATAAACAATATTTTGAAAATACTGGACACTAAAGACAAATTATTACTTTTAAGATAAGCTTTATGCTACAATATAAAGCAGGTGTGTGTATAGAATCCCTCATTGTCCCAGACTCACTCTTCCTTCCTTCCTTCCTTCCTTCTTTCCTCTCTCTCTCTCTCTCTCTTTCTTCTTTTCTTTCTCTATTTCTTTATTATTAAATTTATTAGGGTGACATTGGTTAATAAAAATTATATAGGTTTCACATATACAGTTCTAAAATACGTCATATGTATGTTGCATTGTGTATTCACCACCCAAAGTTAAATCTCTGTCACCATATATTTGACCTCCTTTATCCTTACATATACCAAAGAGAACTTTAAAAATAATGTTAGCCAACAAAAATGTAATATTTAAGAAAATTGATTAAGTAGTAAAAATATATTTATATATTTAATGTAACAACCAAGATACAAATGCATATTTAAAATCACACAAACATATGTACATTCATATAAGTGTCTATATATGTATATATGTAAAAATCTTACTTATTCTGTAAAATGCATGAAATAATTGTTTGTATTTTTGTCTTCATTATCAAAGCTATGTTTTCACTCTAATACTGTTTTCTAGAGCACATCTTTACTTCCAACTGAAATCTTTGAGCCGTAGTTTTTTTAGACTTGTATATGATATTATCAATGAAAATTCAATCTCAAACCACTATTATCCATCTTACAATTTTATGGTCCATTTTTAATATCTATATTTATTAATTTTATTCTGGATGCCAACATGACTCTTCTTTAACAGGTCTGTTACTTATATAAGCTAATGAATGTACCAGACTCTCTTTACTAGTAATAAGTAGAAATTGTAATGGAAAAAATACCACATATCCGCTAACAAAAACATACATTTGAGTGAATAAAATATATAATTTGTTATGTATATTAGAAGAAAATCTCTAACTCTACCAAGGGAATAACTGACATAAAATAATAGAAAGACATACTTGATGACTGAATGGGATGATCATAATTGCAATCAATGTCTACATGTAATAAAATTTCAGTCAAGTGAAATTTCTAATATTTTGCTTCAGGGAAGTATCTAATTTGTTTCAAAAAAAGAATATTATTGTAGAAATGTACAAAAGAGGTTAAAGCTATCCTTTTAATGCAGTCCTGAGAATAAAATGCTTCTGTAGTAGGATGTACCTTTTAGTATTATTGATTATTTATGACAGTTCATACAAATCTATAGAGATAAAACTATTTCCTGTCAATAATAATACACATTCTTGTCCACACAAATGCAAATTATACATTTGATTTTACGTTTTTAGCAAAGTTGACACCAAACATATTTTAGTATATTATTTGATACTAACCAGTTTTGCAGCCATTTTAAATTCATTTCAGCATTTCTGAATGTTTGTTTGTGTGTGTCGAGTATATTTTTCTATTTCTGATCTTATTTATACTGGTTGTTAACATCTTATGAGTTCTTTCATTAAATAATGTGTTAAATTAAATCTTTGATTATAATTTTACCTGCTATAATTATAATTAAGCAGCTTTGGATGTTGAGGATACTGACAACGATACAATCAAAATATAGAACATTTCCATCACCATATGATCCATCAAGTTACTCTTCAATAGCTTCAATAAAGTGTTCTCCATTTCTATGCTTTTAAATGGAATCACAGAGTATATAACACTTAGAGAATGATCTTTTTCACACAGTATATTTTTCTGGAGATTTATCCAGGTTGTTGCATGTATTAATATATCCTTCCTTATTATTACTGAGTACATGACATAGATATACCACATGTTATGGATGTACCAATTTGTTCACTCATTCGCTGGTTGAAAGACATCTGCATTGTTTCTAGTTTGGAACTATTAAGAATAAAGCTTCTATAGAAATTTGCATTCAAGTTTTTGTGTAAATATCCATTTTCATTGTTCTGGGATGATTGCATAGTAATGCAATTATTGCGTCAGATGGTCATTGCATGTTTATTATATTTTTAAACACTGCCAAACTGATTTCCAGAGAGGCTGTATCATTTTATGGTTCCACTAGCAATGTGTAAATAATACAGTTTCCCCACATACTTGCTAGCATTTCCTTTTGCTTTTTAAAAAAATTTTAGCCACTCTGATAAGTGTGTAGTGATATCTCATTTTGATATTATATTGAATTTCTTAGAATGCTAATATGTCAAAGATCTTTTCATGTGCTTTTTTACATTTCTTCAGTGAAATATCTGTGTGTCTTTTGCCTACTTCTTGATTAGATTTTTATTTTATTTTTGTTTTTTAAACTGAATTTTGAGAGTTTATAGAACTAGAACTAGATGCTAGTTCTTTGTCAGGCATGTGGTTTTTTGGAAATGTTTTCTCCCAGTCATCAGTTTGTCTTTTTAGTCTCTAAACAGCGTTTTAACACAGTAAAAGTTTTTAATACTAATGACATCCGATTTATCAACTTTTCCTCTTGTGTGTCTTGCTTTTGTTATTGTCTAAGAATACTCTGATTAGCTCTAATTCACAAAGATTTTCTCCTATTTTTTT
>NW_011888784.1:19264867-19272249 GCF_000151845.1 Pteropus vampyrus | reverse complement strand
TGCATTCAAGTTTTTGTGTAAATATCCATTTTCATTGTTCTGGGATGATTGCATAGTAATGCAATTATTGCGTCAGATGGTCATTGCATGTTTATTATTTTTTTAAACACTGCCAAACTGATTTCCAGAGAGGCTGTATCATTTTATGGTTCCACTAGCAATGTGTAAATAATACAGTTTCCCCACATACTTGCTAGCATTTCCTTTTGCTTTTTAAAAAAATTTTAGCCACTCTGATAAGTGTGTAGTGATATCTCATTTTGATATTATATTGAATTTCTTAGAATGCTAATATGTCAAAGATCTTTTCATGTGCTTTTTTACATTTCTTCAGTGAAATATCTGTGTGTCTTTTGCCTACTTCTTGATTAGATTTTTATTTTATTTTTGTTTTTTAAACTGAATTTTGAGAGTTTATAGAACTAGAACTACGTGCTAGTTCTTTGTCAGGCATGTGGTTTTTTGGAAATGTTTTCTCCCAGTCATCAGTTTGTCTTTTTAGTCTCTAAACAGCGTTTTCACACAGTAAGTTTTTAATACTAATGACATCCGATTTATCAACTTTTCCTCTTGTGTGTCTTGCTTTTGTTATTGTCTAAGAATACTCTGATTAGCTCTAATTCACAAAGATTTTCTCCTATTTTTTTTCTAAATGTTTTATAGTGTTACATTTTAAATTTAAGTCCATGATCTACTTTGAGCTGATTTTTGTAGAAGGCGTCAGGTTTGGGTCAAGCTTCATTTATTTATTTTTTGCCAATGAATGTCCAATTGCTCCAGCTGCATTTTTTGAAAGGATATATTTCCTCTATTGAAATGCTTTAACATTTTTGTCAAAAATCTATAGGAAATATTTTGTGGATATTTTTCTGAATTTTCTATTCTGTTCCACTAATCTATATGTCTATTCTATCACTAGTATCAAACAGTTCTGATTATTATAGCCATGTAATAAATCTTGAAATAGGTTATACTGAATCTTTCCACATCATTCTTCTTTTAAAATTGATTTTAGCTAATCTAGTCCCTATGATTTTCAAAATAAATTTTAGAAGTATCTTGTTTTTATCTATAAAAACTCTTGCTTGAATTTTGATGAGAATTGTATTAAACCTGCATATCAATTTGGCAAGAACTGACATCTTAATTTAGGCAAGTCTTCCAATCTTTAAACAGGATATGTTTCTCCATTTATTTAGGTATATTTAATTTCTTTCATCAGCATTTAGTAGTTTTCAACAAACAAGTCCTATGTATTATTTGCTAGATTTACACCTAAGCATTTTTTGAGCGATTGTAAATGATATTGTATTTTTAATTCCAGAGTTTGTATGTTCATTGTTAGTATGTAGAAATAGAATTTTATGTATGTATGAATGCATGTATGTATGTATTTATATTGGTTTTGTATCCTATGACCATGCTAAACTCATTTTAATAACTCTAAGAGTTTTGTTAGTATAATCCTTATTTTTTTTCTACATGTGCAACCATGTCTCCTGAAAATAGAAACAGTGATTTCTTGCTTATCTGTATGCCTTTAATTTTCTTTTTTTCTTTTTTTTTTCTTGTTGTACTGTCTAGAACAATACAAATAAGAGGAGTAAGAACAGACGTCTCATCTTTTCCCAATCATAGGGAGAGGCATTCAGTCTTTCACTTTTAAGTATAACGTTAACTATAGCTTTTTGGTAAATGCTTTTTATAAAGTTGAGAAATATTCCCTCTATTCCTGTTTTTCAGAGAATATTTATCAAGAATAACTGTTGAATTTTGCATCATTCTATATGATTATTCTGTATGATTTTATAATATCTAATTTTTTTTTCCGTTTGGCCTTTTGATGTGATCGATTATATTGACTGATTTTTAAATTTGAACCAGACTTGCATCCTTGGAATAAACTCTATCTGATGTATAGTCTTTCCTTATATTGATGAATTTTATTTGCTACTATTATATTAAGAACTTTTGTGTCTATATTTATGAAGGGTATTTGTTTGTGGTTTCCTTCCTTCCTTTTTCCCTTTCTTCTTTCTTTTATTGTATTGTCTATGTCTGTTTTAGGTATGAGGGTAATATTAACTTCATAAATGAATTGAACAGTGTTCTCTCCTCTTCTATTTTCTGATAAAGATTGTATAGAACTGGTGTTAATTCTTCTTTTAAAAGTTTTTCTTGTGGAATTCTTCAGTGAAACCATCTGGTCCTAGTGATTCTGGTCCTAGAGATTTAAATTAAGAATGCAGTTTTCTTAATAATGAAAGTGATATTTAAAATATCTATTTCTTCTGGTAGTTTATGTATTTTGAAGGATTGGCCCATTTCATCTAAGTTCTCAAAATTTTGTGTATGTAGTTATTCATCCCCAGAGTCTGTAGTTATACCTTTCCTTTTCTTCCTGCTACTTATTTTGTGATTTATTAAGGATTTCTTGGGGTTGTCATGTTTGTGGTTCACTCGGCTTTTATAATCTTTTGCCAAACTTAGAAATTTTTTAATTAAAATTATTGGGGTGACATTGGTTAATAAAATCAAATAGATTTCAAATGTACAATTCAATAATACATCATATATGTATACTGTATTGTGTGTTCACTACTCAAAGTTAAATTTCCTCCTGTCATCAACTATTTGACCCCCTTTACCCTTATCTACCTCAAAAGTTTTTGATTTTTATTTCTTTGAATACTTTTTATATCCTCATGCTATTGCCTATCCTTCCAGGATTCTGCAAACATTAATGCTAGATCCATTCCAATAGATCCATGCAGCTCTGTTGATAATTTTTTCAATTTATTATATCTATTATTGAGATTGGGAAATTTCTATTGTTTTATCTTATAATTCACTAACTTTTTCTTCTGTCCCCTCCATTTGCTGGGAATAAAAACCATTGAATTCCCGACCACCATCACCGCGCCCCCCGCCGCCGGCTCCTTTAACTTGGCTATTCTATTTTTCAGTTCAAAATTTCTATTCGGTTTATCTTTATCTCTTTTATTTATTTGCCAAAATTTTATTTTTTTAATTTTTTTATTGTATTTGTAACTACTCATTGGAATAATTTTATGATTCTACTCTAAAATCTTAGATAATTCTAACATCTGTTATTTTGGTGCTATCATCTATTGTCTTTGTAAATTCATTTTGAAATCTTCTTGGTTCTTGGTACAATGAGAAATATTTCTAATGAATCCTGGATATTTGAGTATTATGTTATGACATTCTAGACCTTGTTTAAGATGTCCTTTTTTAAACCGGCTTCCTCTAGATAACTTTAGCAGATAAAAGGAGATGCTGCTTGTTACTGCCAGATGTGATTAGAAGTCTATATTCACCACTCAGCTTCTGTTAACATTCAGTGTGGGGCTCCTCTTTTTGGGCATTCTGGCTCCCCACTATGCCTCCACTGATAATGGTCTGGCTAAAAAGTTTGGGATATCTCATTACTGTTACCTACTGGGCCTTATATTATACACACTTATACTATAGTACATGAAGGTGGCCATGTTATAGCTGAGAGGTGCTGAAAGTTCAAACTTCCACTAAGTCTTCTTTACTTTCCCATATGACATTTTAAACAATACTGTATACAAATATCACTATGCTAAAAAAATATATATTGTCAGGTTCATAAAATCCTTAAAAGAAAAAGAACTCTTAGAAAGAATAATGACAGAGAGTAATAACTTGCCCCAAAGAGTAATGCGAAAATAATATAATTTTGAGAAAAAAAAAGAACTAGATAATAACCATACAAAAATACACTGAATTTCACCAGCAATAAAGATGAGTGGATAATGGACTTTGAATTCTCTGAAGTATTTATCATTTGAGTAGAAATATAAATTGGTAGAGCTACCGGGGAGATCAGAAATGACATTGTATTGCTTATAAATATATTCAGAGTTATAATCAAGAAAATGTTTGAAGCATATATAAAATTTTAATCTCTATTTAATTTTAATATTAAAAAAAGCATAAATAGTCATCATTTAAATCAATGAATACTGGGAGAGTCCTTATAAAATGACTTGGGACATAATGAGCTGCAGTCAGTAGATGTCGACTACTTTCATTACTCTCATTATAATTAGGAAACTATATTGTGATCTAATAATATAATACATGACAGTAATCTGAAAGGTTAATGCTCACTCATGCATGTCAAAATGGAGGTTTTCCACAAACTAATAAAAGATTAAAAATTAAAAAGTTCATCCATGATTCCATATTGTGTGGTGCATGTATGCATAATGTGTATATGTGTGTGTGTTTATATGTTTGTGTTTGTGTCTGTTGTCAACATATTGTTGAAGATTGTTACCAAAGGAGGTATTGAGAGAGATTTTATATTCTCTTTTAGTTTTTTTCATATTTTTCAAAGTTTTCCACTTGCCACATTTTAATACTTTTAAAAAAACAATGATAGTGCATGGTAGATAGTCATATAAACATTTAAAATAACTTCAAAATCCAAAAATGATTTGTAAAGTAGTGCCATTGGATTAATAATTTCTCCCTAACCTAGAAAGACCAAGACAAATTCAAGATTATTCTTATTTTGTGATTTAGCTCATATGAAAGTAAAATGAAAAAGAGTGACTAACATATAAATAATTTAACTTGATTACTTTATCATTTTATCAAATTCCATGTTTTTCTTAATTTATTTTATTTATATTTGAATGATTTGCATATTACCCTTAAATTATTTGCTTTGTTTTTAGATTTTAAATATTGTGCTATGGTATATGTTTCAACTTTCTTTCTATCAAGAAAAATACTTAGTAATTGAAATTCATTGAATCTTTTTTTTTACTGTTCTTGAGCTAAAATTTAACATAAGGAGGAAACAGGTATTACATCATTTCTTAATATGTTGCCTGAATAATTTTTAGATAAAGGGTTCAAATATTTCACAGTTGTACAACATTCTTGCATTGCTCAAATGAGAACTTTTAACCCCGTTCAACAACGGGGTTGTTGTGCAACCCCGTAGCACAACAAAAATAGAAGCAACTTTAATAATCTATAGTGAGTGACAGGTAAAATTAATTATGTCACATGTACAAAAAAGAACAATGGAGCTACTTTGCTGTTATTTGAAATACTACTGTGAGATATGTTTACAAACATGATGTTTTAGAATTGTATTTCCATATAAATATATGTACAATATGCAGAGTAAATTAGGAAGATTTAAAACACATTGTGCAGATTTAAATATTTATTTATTTAACTATATAATACATACATATAAATAGACATACATTTGATTAATTTACATATTAAATAATACCACACATTGAAAAAACTCTCAGTCTATGAATCAGCATGCTAAAAACTGGTAATATCTAGGTAATAGCATAGTAATTATTTGTATTATCTATTTTCACTCATGTTAACATAATAAACACAAATATCTATGTAAATTTTTCCAAAAGAACAAAGGCCACTATAAATAATATTTCTGGAATATAAACACATTAATTAGTATTCGATTCAACCAATTATTTCAATTCTATGATTCCAGTTTCTTCTTTAATGCAATGACTATTATCTTTGGCACTTTGATTATTCTCAACTGTTTCATTCCATGTCCCCTGAAAACTTTCATTACACTACATCCTCAATGCTCAGTGGCTGGGAGAACAACAGTTGGAGGCAATTATTGGAAGGAGTTTCTAAAAATCATATCAAATATATTTTTAATATAATTCAATTAATTATTATCACCGTCAATTTGCAATCTTCAGAAATTTTAAATTGTGTTTCTATACCTTGTACATTTCCTTGAAAAACCAAAAAATAAAAGATTTATTTTTAAGTTCTACTGTATTTAAGAATCACCTTGCCTATTTGTTAAAAATTAAAATAGTCTCTACCCTGAAGATTCTGTTTATGTAGATTTGGACTCAGTTCTAGGGACTGAATTTTTTAACAGTTAAGTAAAGAATTCCGATGTGGGTTATTGACCGTCAGCATCAAATATACAGCTCACTATTCTTTTGTAAATAACAGGCACAGTTAAGAACAGTTAGAGAAGTGAATTGGTTCTCTAAAATATTTTGTTGGAAATATCCTTTCTTTCCCTTCTTTGCTCAGTTTTACAAAATAATATTGATACTTTATATCATTTTTAAATAATTAAAAAAACTTATAAGCAACCGAAATCAGAAGTTATATTTTTTGCAACATTTCTGTGGAGTAATTTATTATACTCTCAAATTATTTGCCATGATTGATGTTTATGTGATCATTTTTTCCTTTAAAATCATCTATTTATAAACAATTGTCTTGAAGTTTGAGAATGTAAGCACATTCGTTTTACGTCAGAAAGATCTCAGAGAAAAAATAGAGAAGATTTATATTGTTCCATCAGCCTTGACTGCAAAAGTAAGTTTACAAGACTATTTGTTCCTTAGTGCCATTTAAATATGAGTACTTTGAACATAGCAATTATTTGGGGTTAGAGGATAGTACAAGAGTGGTTTGCCACAAAAGTATTTCAAAACTTAGGGGGAAAAAAGCCATGTAATTAAAGAGTACTCTTTTAAAAGAAAGGTGTAGTTATTTGGATTTTTAAAAATCATAACCTTTGAATGATGATTTGCTATTGAACGTCTTAGTGCAGGTGTTCGGGTATTCTGTATAAACAATTTGTCAAGAGTAATTGATGGTTTATGTTACCTCAAAAATAGGTAGTTATTTCATTGGTGAATAGAAGAGGAGGTATGTATGGGAAGTTTTATACTCTTCTCAGTACGTTAAGAAGAAAAAAAATGCCATCTATAGATTACATCATTTCCTTGTATGTTCATAACAGCAATTTTAAATAAAACATGTAATACTTTTTGATTTTGCAGTTCTTTTGTGAGAAAGTTGTCTTAGATTTTTAAGGATATGTGGAAATCCTTAAATTAAATCCAAAATGACATAAAATAAATGAGTTTTTCATAGTGACTGTAATTTCCCTAGCGCCTTCCACTCTGTAAACTCCATTTACAACCAGAGAAAATATCTAAAACAAAGGTGTCTTTAGTGTGTTTTATCAGATTGGTTTGATCAATGTACATTCTTGTGTACTGAGTCTGTAATGCATAAGCATCTTATCACTTGCCATATATGGACCTTTTGAACTGGCCTCATACCATTTAGAATCAGACTTCTTATTCCTACTTCTTTCTTTTCTAAAGGCACTGTTTACATCAGTGTACAACAGAAGTGTGAGAGAGTAAGGTATTAGAGGAGAGTAAATTTAACTTCTTATTTTATACTTCATGTATATTCAGAATAAACTCTAGTATTTGAAATTGTACTATGAGTTAATATTAATTTATAATACAATAAATGAATTATATTTAACTTAGTTCTAT
>NW_011888784.1:19260373-19264817 GCF_000151845.1 Pteropus vampyrus | reverse complement strand
GAGAGAGTAAGGTATTAGAGGAGAGTAAATTTAACTTCTTATTTTATACTTCATGTATATTCAGAATAAACTCTAGTATTTGAAATTGCACTATGAGTTAATATTAATTTATAATACAATAAATGAATTATTTTTAACTTAGTTCTATGCGAAAAATAAAAAGCATGGGCTCAATATACAATAAGCCTATAGATTAGATAATATTGTATCACTATTTATTTAGGAACAGTATTGTAAGATGTTTCCTTTCAGTACTCTTCAGTACAAATTCCAAACTACTTGTTTGTATTCATTTTCTTATTCGTATTCTTTTCTTTTCAAACGCTCAAATCAGCCACTAAATTATATCAGCAATGACCTGACAGATTAATCCAGTTATAATCACTTAAATTGGAAACTGTGCCCAGATCTTTCCTACATCCAGTCATATTGATGAAATCCAGTCTTATGGATTTACATCCCATTAATATTAATACTTCAATTATCTGAACAATGAAAGGTAAATCTTCTCGTTTATAACTTTATTCAGCAAAATAATTTCTCTCTCTCCTTTACTCTCTCTCTCTACACTGTCTCTCTTTATCTTTCAACCTGGGACCTTTCAATCAAATTTAAGGTTTATTTAAAAATGGAACTAACCTGGCCAAAACATGTGTGGAAGCCCAATCTCTTGTGTATAATTCACTGATCTAAGACTTAAGAAAAATTTTAATGCAGAAATAAAAGAGTTAATATACTTATTTCACATTTTATTTTCCTTTCAGAATTTTGGAGCTAGCACTAATTTAAAATTACCATAATTTTAAAACATCATTTTTTATTTAAGACATCTGTACATGTTAAATGTGTAAAACTATGATTAAGGACAAAAATAAATAAACTAGCTCATTACATAAGTGATATTAAAAAGAAAAAAATGGATGGTTACATACAGTGCTCTTTTACTTATCAAAGGGGTGCTGTTTTACTATTTCAAATAGAACCTCAAATTCATTCATCCATGTATACTTGTACTATATATACAGACAAAACATATATAAATATATATTATATATACAAATATATGTATGTATATATTTAAATGAACCTGTATCTAGCCAAACTGATATACAAGTTAATTTTTGCTATTTGTATTTACATAAATATAATCTAGTGAAAAGTGACATCTATTTTAACATGCAAAATTATGTTTTGGAAACGATGCTTCTTTGTGGACAAGAGTATATGAGGGAGTCCTTATGGTTAATGCCCTAGAAATTAATTGCTGAATGAAGAACATGTTTGTTTTAAATTTAAAGAAATATTGCCAAATTGAATGATGATATTTTTTGTCAATTTACACTATCTAAAGTGTATGAAAATACTGTACATAATACTGTACATGCTCCTTGATTTTCTATTAAGTTATTGATCTTAGTAATTTATGGCAGTTCTTTATATTTTGTGAATATTCATTCATATACGATGCAAATGTTTTCTCCCAATCTATCTTTTATATTTTTACTCTGTGTCTCACATATTTTATTATATATGTGACTTTTAAAAATAATATGGTTAAATATAATGAAGTTTTAGCTTTTGTTTTTGTGTATTTTTCTTATTTTAAAAAGATCTTTGCTTTTTAAATTCTATAGACATATTATTCTATCCAAAAATTTAAAATAAATAATCTTTTATATTTTCTTCTGATACTTTATAATTTGGTTTTTATAGTTATTTATTTTAAATATTGTATTTTTTGGTAACAACCTGAGTAAGCAATTAAATTATCTTTACTTTTTTCATTGGTATTTTCAATTTTCCTCTCATATTAAAAATTTCTTCACTTTCTCAAGGAATTAAAAATGCCCCTTTATATATATATATATATAAAATCAACCACGGACTTGGCTCTGATCACAGATTTGGTTCTGATATTGTAATATATACTTTCATCAATTTGTTCATTTCTCATACCATAGTTTTTTAACATTTTACCATCTAATAAGGAAAGTCATCCTTTAAAAATTTTTGCCAGTTTCTACATAATCATATCATGATAGTTTTATCTATACAAATTATTCTTTTTAACTTCTTTGTCATACTTAGCTGGCAAAACTTCTAATCAGTGTTGGCAAAAATAGTAATACTGAGAAGCCCTTGTCTCATCCCTGATTTTAAAGGGAAAGTGTGCTACATATTTTGTATTATTTAATGTTCCAGGAATAAAAAAAAAAAAAGTATTACTTTAGATACTAGGAGTTTAAATGGAGTGCCTTTGGTAAGGAGGATTGGTTATAAAAGTACTGTACTTATGGGAGGAGCCAAAGGAAAAAAAAACAGAACAAAATTCATTGTTGTTCAAATGTCTGCAATGGCTTAGGGTGTGAGGAACAGAAAAAGAAAGTTGTGTTACATAAAGTTGAATAAAACGGTCACGACTGAGGCTGCTGCGGTTTATGCTTTTGAAACTGCCACTTCACACCTGTGCCAAAATACAAGCGGCAGTTTATAGTCTTATCATACTGTCCATTACACGTTCAATGCTATCCAATATAGTCACTAAAAGTAGAGAAGAGAGAGCATAAGGGGAAATATAGATTTAAGCCAATAGGTAAATTAATGGCAAACTCCGCATCCTTGGCTACTAAGCAAATGAGCCCATATGACCTGTATAAGTGAAAAAGGGAAGCGGCAGCATAAAAGACGTGGTGACTGAAGCAGAGTTTTGCATACTACTACCCACAGTTAAACTTACATAAAATAATACTAGTGATAATTTACTTTTGTCTATTACATCAACTTTTCCTCATGCAAATAAAGTGTGCCAACACTTCTGCCAAAATAAGATAATTAAAGGTGCATCAGTCAATGTATCTATTTCTGGGCATTGGTAATTCCTCACTTATTCAGACACCTGAATATTTTGTGACCTAAAAATACACCGTAAAATTAACCATGACCAATACTCCTGATATAAAGTAGAAGAAAAAATGCCGAGTGGAAAAATAGTTAATAATTACAAATAAATACCCAAAAGCAATAAAACCAAAATGTGCAGCTGTCACAGTCTTTATTTCTGTCACTAGAAACTAGTAAACTTGATATTTGAATTCCAAATCTACTACTCCTTTCCTGTACCCTTTGCCCTTAGATAGTATTTAAAACTGGTTATAGTTCTTGTGTTGGTGAGGAGATCTAAACCTTCACTGAAGGATCTGATCATTGGTGGTCCTGATCTTATTATGTTGATTTCATTGTTCATTAACTTGCTACTTAACATGGAAGTAATAGGACAATTTCTAGAAAATCATAAAGTTCCAGGCATAGAACTCTCTGTCTCCACTGTGCAGAAGCAGCCCTATTTCCCTTCAGCTTTGGGATTGGGCTCCTCCGCCAGTACAGTAAAGCTTTTCTGTGGCTATTGATTTGGTCTTGTATGAAGCTCATAAAGTTAAAACTGCCTGTTGGCAGTTTTCTAAGGGTAATATTGCTGTGCCTCTGGAAGAAGCATTAGGATATAAGACCTCTGAACCATCCGAGACCAGAGTTGAAATATTATGCACCAAATATTTTGCGAGTGGAATATCAGGTGTGAGAAAAAAGGCATTGCCGCCTCACTTTAGTTAGGTAGCTAGGGACATGCTGGAGAAACAATGGAGTCCCAAATATTGATGTTTTAAAATAGTACAAGCTTATTTTTCTCCTATTTTGAATTTCTATTATGGAGTGAGTTAGGGCTTTATTCCACAATGATCTCTTTCTGGGACCAAAACTGGTAGAGTAGCCACTCTGCTATATTAATACATAAAGTGACAGAGGGAAAGAAAATAAGGCTGCACTAAATGGTAGTCTGAATCTTTAAGCTTCTGCCTGGACGTGACCAAAGCAAATCACATGGCTGCATGTAATCTTTAAACTCTTTCCTTAACTATTTTGTCCAGTTTAGTGAATTTAATTACTGATATACTCTAAGTTAAACTTCTTGTCTAGAACATATTGATACATATAGAAATTTTAGCAGTGACAGTTAATTTGATCCTCTAGTTTCAATTTGGAGTTTTTGTTCAAGATGTTCTTAGATTTATCTTTTAGCAGCTGGAGTTGAGAAAAAAAGTGTTTTCTCTTCTAGAACTGCAAGTTCCTAAATTTCCGAACTCTTACTTCATTTTATTCCTGCTTGTATACTAACCCTTTTCTGAATTTATCTCTTCCTCGAATAACCTTATCCAAGAGCAACCAGCACACAGTAGTAACATTGTGTTTTATGGGCTTTAGACTTAAATCATATGTTCATTATGTATGTGATTCAATTCCAAAATAACTATATGAAATATTCTCCAAACAATCACTGCTGCATTTAAAGGGGCACCATCCTTCCACTTACTTCCTGCTTAACAACCAAGGACTATATAGTTTTGGCTATTGTATGTACATAAATATAATATATAAATGTGTTAATATA
>NW_011888784.1:19249673-19260258 GCF_000151845.1 Pteropus vampyrus | reverse complement strand
TTTTTTTGACAATTCCCACTTATTGTTACAGTGTATTTTAAAGTCTCAGGATGGTCTGGGCCATGATGTGGTAAAAACTCCAAAATCTTATTTGCTTAAAATAACAAAGTTTTACTTTTCATTCATTCTACACATCTATCACAGGTTGGCTGAGCCTCTGTTCTGTCATCATCACTCAGGGAAACAAGGTAAAGGAGAGCCATCATCTCAATTACTGATGGTCATAATACAGGAGTGAAAAAGTCCTATGAGACCTGACTCTTAAAACTTCTGCCTGGAAGTAACATGAATCATTTCTATTTTAGTTTATTGTTAATGCCAATAAGTCCAAAAGTGACAGAATGTGCATCTGACCATGTGCCCACACATTTGATGAACAGCAAACGTATCTTACATATATACCTATCTCTTGATTCCTAGCCTTATGTACTCTGGCAACAAAAGGAATAAAACCAAGAAATGGTCAATGTTTCAAAATATATATATTATCTTGTAGAACAGTATCCCAAACTCACAGCATTGTCTCTTAGCTAGAGCCTAAGCTGAGTATTCAATAGACAATTCCCACATTTTATGAAGACAACTGCTTCTGTATGTCTTAATAGCAGTAAGTTTCATAAATGTGAAGCCATTGATACACTTATTTTAATGAAAATGAATTTTCTTTGATAGAAAGAAGACTGTTTATGATATCATAACAATGAATACATTCTAGGCATGCATAGCTAGTAGCTGATACAGCATGATAGGAAAAAAGGTATTCGGAGAGGATGTCTCTTCTATCAGTGATAAGTCACTGTCTGTGATTCCAGGGTCAAATGTGAGTTTGAAATGTGACAATTCTGAGTGAGTTGCTTGTCCGTTTGGTAAACTGGGCCAAATATAGGTAGATCTCTGTTCTTGGGCGATTAGACATACATTGAGGTGGTAGCCATATTAGTGTTAGAGAAAGAAATCCCAAATTATTAAAAGAGTACGCAAGCTCCATTCCTGCTACCATTGCTTTTTGTACACACATATGTGGCATAAGAACTGTAAAGTTAGGGAAAGATACCAAACAATGGGTTATCACATTCTCTTGATTATTTCTAGCATTGGTTTCAGTAAGTACTTGCAAGCCTTCACGTCGTATGTAAAAATCTAACATTCTCTACCTGTTTCAAAAAGTCAACTGACATTACTCTTGTCCTTATCCTTAATTTTGTCCTTATCCTTAATCTTCCAATTTTGTTCTATTCAGTTTCTGATCAGCTGGTCAAAGTGTCAGCCACTACCTATAAATTAGTGCAGCACATTTGGCTATAAGCCCCTCCAGTCAAAGTAAAACACAAGTGTACTTTTGTGAAGGTTGACTACTGAAAAGATTTTTTTTTTGCCCTATTATTTTTAGGGATATTCCTGGGTGGGACTTTGATGCTATAGCAATCAACTTTCAGATGATGTCAGCATAGAATGAAGAATAATCCATAAACCAGGTTCTGGTTTTTTCTTTTGTTTTTGTTTATTCATTTCTCCATACTAGTCATGAGAAACAATTTATAAAGGTATAAGTGTGGGTTGTCTATTGAACTAATCTTAACGGATGATGTATGTACAACCTGAGAATTCAAAACTGGCTGCTTAATGGTTATTATCCAAGAACCAGTGAGAACACAACACTTCAAGACTCTAGAAACTCTTACTATTAAAATTATTGAAAGGGAAGAGTCTAAGCATGTATTACTTTTGAATGGTAAAATCTGAATCAAAAAATAAAAAATAGACAGAGGTAAACTATGACAAATAAGATGCACAATTCACAAGAAATGGAACTCAACAACAAATTATAATGACATAAATTGGAAGATAAATCCAATATATTGTTCAAATTTTTAAATGTTCAGTTGAATAACAGCATAGGGAAGAAAATATTTTATCAACAAATGTCTATAATTTAACATTAATTTTGTGAAATCTCTTTCTTAAGTTCAGTTCTCTTCAATTGACTTTCAAAAGAACAAGAAAGGCCTGGTCCCTGCTGGGTTTGTTATTGAGTGCCTGCCACTTTTCCTTAACTGTTAAATTGGAGCTTTATTAAAACTTCAAAATGTACTATGATGTCTTTAGCCAAAACAATAATATGACAGGCAAATTAAAAATATATATTTTAAGACTCTTAAGGGATTTCTAGTAGAAAAATTACATGTTTAAATGGTCTTTAATATTTTTTCATAAAAATGCCTTAAAATCAATATAGGCTTTCTACAGGATCTTGAACTAGTCTTCCTGGAAATTTTTTTCACTTACTGACTGTGCCTCTTTGCCAAGTTATATTACTTCTCTATGCCTCAGTTTCTTCATGTGAAAATATAGACATTATATTACCTACTTTTATAAATAATAATTTTTATTTTTTTGCCAATAGACCCATATGTAGAATATCAGTGATGATGTTTCATGAGCAGTTTTATGAATTTATGGCATAGAATATATCAGCAATATTTACTGAATGCAATAGAAAATTTTCTTATTTTATATCATTATACTTGCTGGAGAAAGAAACTATTAACTGGTATCTTACATTGTTCTTATCTTCTCCATGGATCAAATGTATTCTATACATACTTGCATGGTTAAGAATTCTCCCTTTATCAAACAAGTCTATTTTAATTTTCATTGGCTTTGAAAATGAGAATTCTCAGCTCATAGCTGTTTCTATTCTATTTGTTGATATCTAAAACAATATGGACCAGGAAGAGTATCTGCAGTAAGATTATCTATAACTTAAGGTATTTTAATGTTTTTACTAGAGTGAATAATTGTATAATAAGTAATTAGCTAGCTCTTAAATTAATTTTAGGGAACTAAATAATATTGGATCAAATTATAAAGTCTTTCTCTAGGCAACTTACACTTTTAATATTATCTCAACTGCAAATGAAAATGGTTGTTTTATTCAGGTCTATCATTATTTAGGACAACCAAAAGTATGACCTAAGATTAACATGTATTTTATTTCCTTAATTATTTGGAAAAGCATTTACATATTCAATTGTGCCTAAGTAATCCCAGGTAATATTTCCAGAATGTCTGAAACTTGTAAATAAGTCTTTTGTCATCTATTTTTAAAATATTTGAATGTAGTTATTTTACTGAATTAAAAAAATAACTTAGTTTTATAAATGTATACAAATCTTTATTATTATCTTTAGCATTAACATTTCTTGTATCATGTTCATCAATAAAGAAAGTTCCAGCTAATGGGATAATAATCTGTGTTTACATAATAAAGACTTCAGATTTTATAATAATATAATGAAAGATGATTTGTATCAGGTTTTCAATTTCCGGCACATAATTGCTCCTTCCATTCACCCTTACCAGGCAATTTTTAAAAGTATTTCTTTATAGAAAGCTATTTCAATTGACATAATTATTTTGGAAGAGTGCAAAATTCTTCAAATGTGATTGTGATGAACAGGCTCTACGGTGGCTCCTATTGGGGAGAAATTCATAACTCAGATTTGTTTCTCTCCTAGAATATAATGGTTTTTGTCTCTATATCAAAAACAATTACTATCAATTTAATTTTATATGAGAGCCAATTGTTTCATGAGATTTAGCTGCTGCATTATATTTTGTACCTGCATTTTCACAGGCATGGAATTTAATTGCTCCTTTATTTGGCTGATTATTTTTATATTTGGGCATTTTTGCCATTATGCTGAGATTCAATTGTGCATTTATTGATGCCCTTGGGAAATTTTGCTCCATACTGACAATTCATAGTCATAACTTAATTGCAAAAACTGTGTGTGTAGGGGGGGGCGGGATGTCTATTAAATCTATTGGACCTAAAAATAAATTTCCGAACTGAAAACTATTATTGGCAAGTACTTTCAAACCATTTAACAATTACATTTTAGAGAGCTATGTCTGACTATTCTTTATTTTTATTTTGCATGAGCACTTGCTTTCAGGGAAAAATATACCTTGCATATTATTGAACATAACTTTGTATACAGTATTGTTGTACATTAGTTTATAACTCTACTGCTCTTTCATAAACTGAATATCTTGTCCCAAACTAGCTAAATAACCTTTATTTTGCCTTTATATTGCAGAATGACATGAGAGACAGAAGTATGTTATTACAAGTATATTATTTTAAATTCTGTTTTAACCTATGAGTTCCTCATGTTCCGTCTTTTGTGCCATTTGTTAAAACAGGCGAGAATGGAGATATTTGAAATTTCAACTATATAATAAAAAGTAACAAAACAATGGAGGGTGAGAATAAATGGCTTTAATTTTAAGGTAGAAAAATTAGCTCCAATGTAAAAAAAAAAAAGAATCCTAGTATTTGTATGAGTACTTGAAACCCTCTAATCAAGTTTCAAATGCTTTCATGTGTTTCTATTCAAAATTTTATTTGTGAATCTTTATCAATGCAATACAAATATGTGATAAACATTAAAATTTACAAAGAGTCCTAGATTGAAAATCAGCAACTCTTCACCCTCACCTCATTCTTAGTCACACCTAGAAATAATGCATTGTAATTGGTTGGCAGATTCTCCTTTAATTACAAAACAAAGCTTATTATATTATTGTTTTTTCAAGCTTAAATATTGATGTTCAATTTAGAAAGGTAAATACTTATAATCCTCAATCTCCAAGTCCACTCCACAACTTCTGCAATATTTTTCTTGTATAATTGATTTTAACTCCTCTACTGCTTTTATTTGTAACTTTGGGTAATATGGTTGAATTGACAATTTTCTGTCAACTTTGACTCCCACAACATAAAGTGAACATTTTAATGTCAAAAGTCTTTCTTTAATATCTGCTCTTTCACCTCCCAGTTCTTTCAGTTGTTTGTTTACCTTTATTTTTCAAGGCTGATTTCATTTACATTCTGTTCACTATCTTAAATTGTCCATGCATTACCTGTCATTTAATTCTAAGTTAAAATCAGTGAACATCATCTACATTATTATGAATATGAAAGTTACTCTTCAGAACAAAGGCATCTAGTTTCCCATTTCCTGGGACTTTTTGCTTTTTATAGATGTAATATTTGGATTTCTATTCCATTTCAAGTCTCATTTGAACCTCTAGCTTTACTTTTTAAAAATTGCTTACATTTATGTTAATTTCATATTTTTCTTATGGCTTTATTATATAGGTTTTTTTCTCCTAAAATTTCTGAAATTTCCCTTCTCTTTTTCTCTCCCTCCCTTCTTTCATTTTCTTTTCTTCTTTCTGTCTTTGAAAGAATAAATGTATATCTTCTTTACTGTATTCCAATTTTTAAACTCTTAAGATGATTCATGAAATCCATTCATTTTTCTTGAAGACAGCATTTTTTTCTGATTGTCTATTTGAATTAGTAACAATTGATGCCTCTTAGACATTTCTTTTCATTGAAACTCCAGTTTAGCCCTACCATTTCTTATATCTCATTTCTTCCTCTTTATTGTTTTTAGACTTATTTATTAAAATGGATTCTCAGATCATTTTCTCATAACGAGTCCAAGATCTGATTTTTCTCAATCATAGAAAGAGCAAAATATTTGTATTTTCTCATAATTTAATTAGGTATAGAACTCCTCAGAATAAGTTTTCCTCGGTATGAAGGCAATGACCTACTGTTTTTCTCTATCCTTTGCTATCAGTGAAGAACATTGCTTCCTTTCCTTTATTTGTTTGTTTATTTGGTTTCGTGTTTACTCTCCGATATATGTTGATATTTTTCATTCTTGGTTTTATGGCAAAATTTTGCTTATTTATTTTATAATTAATTTTCACTATTTTCTGGTTTTCTCTCTCCAAAGCTCATTTTTTTCCAAAATAGTCCTTTGATATTTTTAATATCTTATTTTTTATGATATCTTTTACATTTTAAAATTATTCTAAGCAAATTAAGCATCCTCCTACTTTTCATGACTCCTGATCTCACATGTATCTTCCCTTATAGTCCTTCATTTGATAACATTGTTGTTTTATCTTTTGATTATGAACTGTATAATATGCACACAGAGTTAATTTGCCATGGGAGGTTATCTACAGCAGTGTTGTGTCCATTTATACCAGTATTCAGTCTGATGGGTGGTGTTTTTAATCTGATTAATGTGTCCCCATGCTCTATTGGTTGCTAAATATTTTCAACATTCCCCATGAATACATATATTATAATACTTGAAGAACACAGGTTAGTAAAACAAACAAAAACTAAAATATAAAAATCTAAAATTAGAAAATAAATATCACTCTTAAAAATAGATTGTTTTTAATAACATGTTCTCTTAATATTAGTATCTATTTGTCTACAAAATGAAGATAAAATTATTTACAAAGATTTATACCCTACATTTGCTTTTAGTTGTTGTTGTTTTACAATTTATGATCAGCAGTTTTCTATAACTTTAAATATTTTTCAATATAAATATTAATAAAGGAAGAGTAGTATTTTGTGTGGAGATATAATCATTAATTTATCTAAACTTATTTTTGAGACATCTAAGTTATGTATTCCCTTTGCTTTATAAATAACATTATATGAATCTCATTGTACATAAAAGTTTATAATTTCTCTTGGAAAACTTTTGTTTGTCCCAAGGCAAAAAAAAAAAAAAAAAAAAAAAGAAAATTGGTATACATTGTCCAAATGAGTTTGAGAAAGGTATATCATTTTAATCTTCCATCTTTTTCTGATATTGATGTTTCTTCATCTTTTGCTAGGTCTGAAATTTTAATACCTTCTGTATTTTTACAAAATGCATGTCTAAAGTTGGGACCTAATTTTATTTTGTATTCCTTTGATTACTAATGAGGTTACATGTTTTCTAACATAAGCACTTGAGTAAAATCTATT
Source organism: Pteropus vampyrus (assembly GCF_000151845.1). Lineage (NCBI taxonomy): Eukaryota > Metazoa > Chordata > Mammalia > Chiroptera > Pteropodidae > Pteropus > Pteropus vampyrus. The sequence continues at coordinate 19,253,402 of NW_011888784.1, read as the reverse complement.
AATATTTTTCATTTTAAGTTGAAAGAATCTCAATTGGTTTTATTCTTAAAGAGATATTTTTCATACTAAAACCTAAAAGTTATATTTCCTTCTACATGTATAAAACGTAAATTTATTTATAATTAATGTTGATATATCTTATATATAAATATGTTATGTTTTTAAACACTTAAAAATTATGGTTAGATGAATTATTCAACATTATCCACAATCATATATTTCTCCACTCTTCTAAAACCTACAGTAGTTACATATGAATTTCTCATTTTTAGAAGACTCTACTTCTAGGCTTTCTTTCATTCCCCTGAGCAACCTGCCTACCATTGTAAGAGTACTAAATTCATTTGATTAGTATGGTTCATTTTATTACTTGCAGGACAAGTTTTAGTAAATAATTTTTTATTTAAAATATTTCTGAGATTTTTTCATGGGTTATTCAGTGAAATACAGACTAATTCACCATTAATATAAATAAATAAATATATATATATATATATTTATATACATATATACAAATGAATAAAACCTTACTGAGAAGTTGGAATCTCAAGAAACCTATTAAGAAATTTGGTGACAATAACATAATCTTTAACAGCCTAGCCTCTGTAATCACAGAGACTTGAGTTTGAAACAGAGTTCCTCCGTTTACTAACTGTGAAATCATCAGGCTTGATATTTCTCAACTGCAAAAGAAAGATAATTATATAGACCTCAAAGGGACATTGTGAATTTTTAAAGAAATAATTATGTTAAGTGCTTACCTGAGAACCTAACACTAAATAATCATTCAGTAAATGGTTGCAGTATTAATCTAATTTTGTCAGAGGACTAAGTAAAAGTGACATGGAGTGATTTACTAATCACCCTTAGCTCCTTTCTCATTAACAATATGAGCTGATTTCAACTCTGAAGCATTTCTGAGAATTAAAACCATAAACCCAACCTCCTTTGTTAGAACAAGAGGGATACTGAATCCAGAAAAGCTGATGTAATACAATATACAAGTCATAATTATGTGTGATGATGACTAAGCCTATTAGAAAATTTCTGGCTTTGCCTTATGTTATATTAATGACTTCCAATGAATCATGTCTCTGTGGGTCCATGCCTCCTTGCACTGTGACATTGCCATTATTCCCATAAAAAGATGAAGTTTATCCACCCCTTTCTAGTCTGTCCAGGCTGCTATATATAACAAAATATCATAGACTTGATAGTTTATAAACAACTGAAATATATTTCTCACATTTCTGAAGGCTGGATATCTAAGATAATGGCACCAGCATGGTAGGATGACTGACCTCTTCCTAGTTCATAGCCTGTGCCTTCTGCCTGTGTCTTCACAAGGAGAATGGGGCTAGGGATATTTCTGGAACCTCTTTTATAAGACAGAAGGTATTAAAATTCTATTCTTAAGAGTACTACTTTCACGGCTTAGGCACCTGCCAAAGGTCCACCATAACTTTTGGGGGTTAGGATTCAACATGTGAATTATGGGGGGAACATGAAATTTCAGAAAATAGCAATCTAGTGACTCTTAGCTTTACTGGTAACTTGCATAGACCAATAAGACATAGCAGAAATGGCATGCAGATTCTAGAGCCTAAGCCTTTAGTGGCCATTAGTTTCCACTCTTACCTTCTGAGAACTCCATGTTGTGAAACTCTGATCTAGCCTATTGGAGGATGATAAGGTGGAGAATCAAGGTGCCCAGCTGACAGCTTGCATTAACTGTAAACCAGGTGTATGAGGCCAGCTCGAACCTGCTGGTACTAGTAGAAGATGCAGCCATAGGAGTAATCTGAGCAATCCTTAGCAGAAAATTGTCCATAATGTTGAACATAGAATTTTGGAAAATAATAAATTATTGTGTTAAGCCACTGTTTTAGAATAAATTGTTTCACGGTAATAAAAATAATACTAAATAAACTAAATATGCTGGGAGAGGTGAATGAATGTTCCTCTCTTATACTCAGTCATCCTGCACATCAACTGCTTTTTTCTGGGGATGTGGTCTAAATAAAAGAAGACAAAACTTCCTGTCTTAACAATATAAGCCAAAAAGTAAAACTTCTGAAAGAATAATTCAAAGGAAATTATTCCAATTTCATTTTATGTAAGTCCAATCTATAATTGAAAAGACTCTTAAAGACATTTATATAAATACAATACAGTGAAAACTCAATATCCTTCTCTTTTTTTGTGATAATACCAAAAAGAAAAAGAAAATAAAACATACAAAGTAAACTCCTTATTCATACATGAAAACAAACTCACTGATTTTTGCAAAAGAACTCTCAAGTACAGTGACATTTAAAACAAATATGGGGAATGTGTGCATGGTGGACACATTTTGCCACAGATTTTAAACAGCATGCAGATCAAACCTACATGTATTAATGTAAATTTTAAAAAAATAAATGTAAATGTAAGCAAAAGTAAGCAGTTTTTGCATTTCAGGATGAAAAAGTTCTTTTCCTAGCATAATGAAAACAAAAACTAATATATTGCCAGATTTGATTTCAAAAACTTCTAACACTTACATATATAAAATAATAAAACTGCAAAAATTAAAAGGCAAATCATAAATTGAGAACTACCCATAAGATTTATGACAAACAAATTGATATACCAAATATGCAAAGAGATTTACAAACAGATGTCAATAAAATAAAGGGTAAAAAAAGTAATGATCATTTTGGAAAAGAGAAAATATAAATATCCCCTAAAATATGAACAAATATGTAAGCACATCAGTTAAGCAATAAAATATACATTCACCCATCCATCCATCCATACATACATACATAAAACAAGAAAGCAATATTTTAACTCTGCATTTGTTTAAAACGGTGAAGAGTTAGAGAAGATGAATAAGACCCCACAGTGGCATCATCATTTTTCAACAGAGTAATTTGTGAGAGTTGGAGAGATTGAAAACCTGAGGGCAGCAGTTACATAAGGAGAAAGCGTATGAACACTACCATAACATGAACAACTTATAGCCTATATGACTTCTTGCAAAGTCACCAATGTCTTCTTTCTCTCAAAAATGAGAGAAATCCAGACTGTTGAGAATACAGAGTGGACAATATATAAACTGAGAAAAAGTATCCTAGGATAGAATATTGAATTTAAAGCTATTAACGTTCCTCACTCACTCCCTAAACACTTCCATCCTATAACTTTTATTAAATAGTCAACACATATAATAAACCTAAAAAAAAAGGAACACTTGTTATCAGAAATGAATCAATGTGGGGCCAGTGAACATATACTCAATATATACATTTTTTTAATAAAGGACATTTTATACACATACACAAACATACAAACTCACTCATGCTGTAAAACAATGAAACTAGTACTCTTAATAAGTGAAAAGTCAAAGAAAAAATATAAGAAAAGAGATCAAGAAGGACTTGGTAAACCCTTGAAAATGGAACTAAAAGTAAAATACCATAAGTAGCAGAAAGGAGAAAAATAAATACTGTTAAAAATATAATCATGTATATAGAAAGCATACATAAGAAAAACATATAGAACAACGAAAAAGACAAAGTTTCGAATAACTAGTTAAAACTAATAGATATAGAGGACCAAGTTGACCAAAACCAAGTTGATCAAAGTAACTAAAGAAGAGAAAATATGATACTATTGTTACTATTGTATTTGAAGTATTTGAAGTAAAAAGAGACTATTTCAATCTGTGCCAAATGAATCAAACCA
>NW_011888784.1:19247936-19249623 GCF_000151845.1 Pteropus vampyrus | reverse complement strand
TATGAACACTACCATAACATGAACAACTTATAGCCTATATGACTTCTTGCAAAGTCACCAATGTCTTCTTTCTCTCAAAAATGAGAGAAATCCAGACTGTTGAGAATACAGAGTGGACAATATATAAACTGAGAAAAAGTATCCTAGGATAGAATATTGAATTTAAAGCTATTAACGTTCCTCACTCACTCCCTAAACACTTCCATCCTATAACTTTTATTAAATAGTCAACACATATAATAAACCTAAAAAAAAAGGAACACTTGTTATCAGAAATGAATCAATGTGGGGCCAGTGAACATATACTCAATATATATATATTTTTTAATAAAGGACATTTTATACACATACACAAACATACAAACTCACTCATGCTGTAAAACAATGAAACTAGTACTCTTAATAAGTGAAAAGTCAAAGAAAAAATATAAGAAAAGAGATCAAGAAGGACTTGGTAAACCCTTGAAAATGGAACTAAAAGTAAAATACCATAAGTAGCAGAAAGGAGAAAAATAAATACTGTTAAAAATATAATCATGTATATAGAAAGCATACATAAGAAAAACATATAGAACAACGAAAAAGACAAAGTTTCGAATAACTAGTTAAAACTAATAGATATAGAGGACCAAGTTGACCAAAACCAAGTTGATCAAAGTAACTAAAGAAGAGAAAATATGATACTATTGTTACTATTGTATTTGAAGTATTTGAAGTAAAAAGAGACTATTTCAATCTGTGCCAAATGAATCAAACCATGTCAAAGCAGAGTTCCCTCTTCTTAATGATGTGACAAAAAGTAACAAGAACACATTTTCCAAAACCTGTATCGTTTTTTGTGTCATTTCTCATACATTGCCCCATTAAAATTTATTCTCCTTTTCAAATTCCCCACATTTTTGTCTGCTACTATGTACACAATGAATGCATCATCTTGTTGACTTGACCATAAACTATGACTTAGTTCTATTGTAATAATCTGATAATAGGGATTCCCTTACTTTCTCTCTTCCATAATTCAAGATTTTGCTTAGCAACATATCTCTTTCTTTGTGATCCACTGTATCTCAAGGCAGCCAGTCACAGAGTACATGGCTTTTCTTCAGTTTCCTTGTCAGATGGCACTTAATTCAAATTCCAATTCCGATACATGTTTATATCTTTAAAAATTAAGATCCCTGAATCATACATTTCTTTTTCACAAAAATTATTATATTATCAGGCTGTTATGAGAATTGAAATAATGTTGCATGTATAATGCCATATAGCAAGCATTTAAAAGAAATTTGCTAGCATATGTTAAAACTTTAGTATTTGGAGAAAAGTATATTTGAGACACAGAGCTTAAGTGATGATTACCAAGTTAGTGCACTGGACACACAGAAATGAAAAGATCACATACTTGTTACTCTCCAAGCCAGGAACCAGAAACTGAATTGTAGGCAGAATATTCCTAAGTACATAATATAAAATAAAATTACACAATTTTTTAAAAAGAATGTCTAAAATACTAAAGCAAAATAAAATAGCTTGGGTCTTAACCATATACACACATAAATAGTAATATATTTACAAGCATATCTTGTTTTTTTGTACTTCTATTTGTTGTGTTTCACAGATATTGCATTTTTTACAAATTGAAGTTTTGTGGCAATCCTGCATTGAGTAAGTCTATTGTTGCCAAAAA
>NW_011888784.1:19237876-19245688 GCF_000151845.1 Pteropus vampyrus | reverse complement strand
CACAATATATATTTATTCTGATTGTGAAATTTTTTTCTTCAGAATATTTGAAGAATATAGAAAATTAAATATGAAACTAAAAGCAACCAAAGATAAATACTAAAAATGTTTTTTCTTTTGACTCTTCGTTCTATGTATACATATTTGCATAGAATTTACAATACAATTTACACCATATATTGTATAATTTAGATTCCTTTTTAACATTATAAAATTATTTAATTAACATTTGAATAGAAAATACATTCATATGGTTTAAATGTAGAATTATAAAATTATATAAAGTATTCTCTCTCTCTTCCATTGCTCCATATCCTGATTCTCATATATCCCCAGAGAGCAAGTTATCACTGCTATTAGTTTCTTGTATATCCTTCCAAAACTTTTTTGAGGATAAAAGCAGATTAATATATATTAGTTCCTCTCTTATTTCTATCCAAACATTTTATTACTATACAGTATTCTGAACTTTACCAATGATGCATGTGTATGTTTTCTTCTCTATTCACTTGCTGCCATTTGAAATATTTGGCTTTTATATATTGTTGCCAAATTAAGAAAGATAATAGAATTCTATACTATATTTGGATATTCATTACCCAATACATGGTTCAAGTCGTTCAAGTAGTTCAGTAAATGTTCCATTTCCTACATTTTGATGTTACGTATGTCTTCTCTTCCGTTTGTTTATTTTCTGTATATTTATTAAAGTGCTAATCTTATGATCTATGTTAACTCTTCACCATATAAAAATAATAAATTTTTATTGGTCATTTCTTTTATATAGTAAAATCTACTAATATCCTATTTGTGCTTTAATTTGTGGGTTTAATTTCAAAAATAGTTTTCCAATAAAATATCAATTCACTTCCAATTGTACTTAAGTTTCTGTAGCACCTAAGATATTAGTTATTAGGCTTATTGTAAAACAGTACACATACACAGAGGTATGCTAGTAGTTTAATAACCAGCTCTCTACGGAAAAAAAAACAAAAAACAAAAAACAAAAAACAAAAAACAACTTGTGCAGTTGCCATTGACAGAGTAAAACACTTTTAAATCTACCTACTGCCCATGTGAAACCCATGTCAGGCTATAAACATGATATTTAGCAGTTCACACAATTCCAAAATTATTTCAGTCAGCTCTTAGCATAGAGTAAGCTCTAAATAACAACTTCTTATAGTTCTTGTTTTGCATTTTCCAATAATTTCATGGCTATTTCTATTCACCTAAATTTTTTATCCACGTGACATTTATTTTGATGTAAGTTGAGTGGTGAGGCTCTAATTTTGATTATTTCCAGAAATATAACCAAATGTTTCAGTTCATCTTTGTATGTAACTCACTAATTTGGTTTATGATCATGGATACTTTTTTACATATTTGCATCCATACACTCTCATTTTAAGTAGCAAGAGCCATGAAACTTAATGGAAGTCATTTCACTTATGAAGATATCAAATACTTTTATAGTCCAAAGACTGTTCAAAATTTAGAACTTAAAAAAGTTCTTATGATTCTTTGTTATACATATTCATTTATTAACAGGGATATTGATCAAACTATCTTGAACAAGGATACAACTAATTATACAGTTATTTTTTAAATTTTTTGTTTCTCTGTATAGCACTTTCCACTTACGCCATTGTTGATGCTATGAATATTGGGGTTAAAGGATATGTCTAAAAATGACATTTATGATGAATTTTATAAGTATGCAACTGATAAAAATTAAGTTATACAGAATAATAATACTTATATTTGGTGCATACTAGTAGGTTTCAATGGATCTGTCCAAAATTAAATTTAGCATTATATTGAATCAATTTTCTATTGAAGAAGACATGACTTTCAACTACTGAAAATTCCAGACATAAAAAATGCAGGAACTTCATGATGACAGATTATCAGACCAAATTTTACATTTCACTAGTCTCTCAGAATTAACATCTCTGTATTCTATTTTGTTATATTTACTATCTAGTCATCAGGTCCAGATGTTACTACATAAAAATTCAGTTTAGTAGTTATTTGTAAATTTGAGTAATGTCATAAAATCAACATAATGTGCTTAGATTAAAAACTCACATTTTTATTTTGCATTGAGGAATCTGAAATTTAGGTAAAATTAACTGCATGACTGGTAGTTAGTTTTATGGTCATTCTGGCAGAATTTGATAGGGTGCAATTTTTAAAAAGATTCTGTTCTGAAGGAACAAATTCTTTGTATTCGAGATATGTATTTTAAGTAATTCCTAGCCATTATTAACAGGTTTATTGTGAAGCCATTATGTTGGTGTCTAGATTAGAAAAATTTTTATTAAATTTATTGGGGTGACTTTGGTTAATAAAATTATATAGGTTTCGATTGTACAATTTAATAATATGTCATATGTATATTGCATTATGTGTTTACCAATCAAAGTTAAATTTATTTCTAACACCATATATTTGATCCCTTTTACCCTTATCTACCTCCCTCCTCCCCCTTTCCCTCTGGTAACCACTAAACTATTTGTGTTCATGCGTCTCTGTTTATTTGTCATGATCATTTTTTACTCTCAGTTTTATATACCATATGAGTGAAATCATATGGTTCTCAATATTTTCTATCTAATTTATTTCACTTAGCATGATAACCTCTAGATCCACCCATGTTGTTGCAAATGACAGTATTTCATCTTTTCTTATGGCTGAGTAATATTCCATTGTATATATGTACCACATCTTTATGCAGTCATCAATCAAAGGGTGTCTTGGTTGTTTCCATGTCTTGGCCACTGTGACTAATGCTGCAGTGAACATTAGGGTGCATTTATCTTTACAGACAAATGTTTTCAAATTTTTGATTTGTAAATATTCCTAAGCTTATTCCAGGTGCTGCCATTTATCATTTAGAGTTGTGATGATAAGTGAGTTTAACAACGTATTGCCATTTTGATTAAAGTAATTATCTTTGGGGAGATCATTTATAACAATAAATGTTAAGTGAGATCTGAGTGTATGATATTATACAGAATGCTATTTCAAAGTTATTCTGTTTCATGGTTTTATTTAAAACTGGGTACATATTACATGCTTATATTCGAATGGTGAATTATATAACTAAATAATAAATAATCATATGCTTAAACATATTATAAAATAATTTATATTTCAACACATTTATTTTATTAAGTTTGTTAGAAATGTTCAATTTTAAAATAACCACAGACACAAAATTAACAATTATAATTATGTTCTATGTACAGCTTTATGAAAATATGTTAAAAACTTCACAACTGATACATCTTGGAAAAATATAGATGCCACAAATGCATCGAAAAAAAGAAAAAGAACCTGGACACACAAAAATCAAAGAAGTCATTAAATTGATTAACAAATTATTCTCCCAAAAGGCTCATGTCAAATGATAGCATTGTTGAGTTATTTTACAGATAGGAAAAATCCTTTTACTATTTAAATGCCCAAAGATAAGAAAAACGAAAGACATCTTCACATTTTGTATGAACCAGGAAAAAAAAATAAATAAATAAATGGCAAAATATATTTACTTATAGTATGAATATAAAAAAATTAATAATTTGAATATATTGACTATAAATAAAAAGATACCATTATTAAGTCCTTTTTTAAAAGAATATGAGATAATTTAATATTATAAAATAAAACAATGTTTCATCACTTTATGAGGTCCAGGAATTAACTATTTAAGTATTTCAATACGTCAAAATGTTAATCTAGTTTAATCTACTATTTTTAATAAAAAAGGACTTTACAAATGCCTCCTTTGCAATGATTAACTCTATTAGCTTGAAGCTGTAAACACACACACCCACCTAGGTTTCATAATATTTATGCATTATATGTATATGAATACACACATATTATTAATGCATACATATGTATACATAGATGCTACGCATTCATATTTATATGTATTTTAATTGAAATTGGAGTAAAGAAAAGGTAGATTACTGTTTTACTATTCCTTAACAATGTTTGAGATGGTCATACAATTGCAATAAATATTGGAATAGAAATATAAGACAAATATTCAAAAAGAGAAGAAAATATTATTTGTTTACCTAAATTAATAATACAGAATCAACAGAAATACAATTAGAACTAATAAGAGTTCAAATCATTTGACTGAATGCAAAATAATTATGCAAAAATACTACATAGTGGTCATGACCGATTTTGTTCATATATTCTCAGAAGTTTCACATTTACAATTGCTTCTAAATAGATAAACAAATAAAGCAACCTTAATAAGACATGCATGAAACCTGTGTTAACACTATAATCTTCATTAATGCTTTCTTTAGGTGGTTTTCTGCCTTTGAATAAATAGAGAATTGTTATATAATCCTGGATGGGAAAACCAAATGCTGGTCCATAATGCCACATCTGCCGTACAAAAAGCTGTCAAATAGCAATCTTTTTGGAAACTTGTTTTGTGACATATCTTTATGTAAAGTGGCATGAATCTTTTTATAGCTCTTTACTACCACCATTCCCAAAGCACAAATACTGTTCTGATTGCAAGATTTCACTATGATTCATGTACAAGCTTTATGTAGTATAGGTCCCATATTAACGTTCCGAAATGTGAAAAATTCTTCACATTGTTTCTTAATAGAAAGGATTAGGGTCCTCACAGGGGAGGATAATCATGCAATGAACCTGCATTTCAAGTTGGTTTTCAAGTGTTTGGGGAAAAGACTTTGCTACTGTCTCTGACAGGTAAGTGCACCTATTTGTAGGATCAAAGATTAGAGGTGCCAAATTTACTTTATATTGCTTTCTAAATCTCTAGAATAGTTTAGTATTTTCTAGTCAAAAACCATTTTCTGGCAGGCTGAGAAAAATAGTTTCAGTGGAGCAGAAGCTTAAAAGTTTTAAAGTTAGTGATGGTGGTGGTATACAGAAGACAGATATAGTCCAAGGGATAACAATGATGAAACTAAAAAAAAATGTAGTAGGATAGATGTTTGGTGAATAAGAAAATTATTTCTTCAAAATTCTCTAAAGCATAACTGAGTGCATCCTTTCCTTCCCATAGCATCAATTTATTCATGAGCCAAGTCAATTGAATTCTCAGGACAAAGAAATGGTGTTACCTGAAAACAGACTAATGCTCCTGAATCTGGCATGGACTGAGGGCCAGGTTAGGTTACTTGTATATGTTAGGATTAAGTGGGGCAAAATGCCAATGAGATATGCTAGGACTTTCATTGCCGTAAGTAGAAGATGGGGAATTTCCTGGTATTAGATTATGTTGCTGCTTAGATGAGCAATATCTGGTTAAAAGTGTCCTATCAATCTATAATGCAAACCTCCTTTTCCTGCCTGGAAATGTTCATTCTACTAGGACCAGCAGATATTACATTTAGCTAACTGTTTTGATGGTTCCCCTACCTTACTCTGAAAGGGTCTGCCAATGACCTGCTGCTGCCAACAGGAGGTATGGTTAGATAGCCTTATTTGCTCTAAACTTTGTATATATGAGATAATTCCATGATACAGGCAGTCTGGAACAGCTCACGAGAAAGCTCACCTTATGACATCATCCTTCTACTTCACCCCAAACGAAGGATGATCAAAGCCCAGCCACTGAGCTTGCTTGTGGAACTCTGAAGTATCAAGTAACTAAAAGAAAGCATTCCAACCACAGCGAATATTAACTTTGGAGGAAGATACATGATTAAGAAAGCCTATTGTTTAATATTGTCTGACCCCTTTAAATTTTCCTTAGGTAGGAAACCACTGACTATGTGTATGGGAGTAGAATAGTAGGATACATTTTGCAAGTTCTATTGAATATGCCTGCATTATATTCTCCATAATGGAAAAAAAAAAAAGACAAAACTTATGCTATGATAGCTTTATGTGATACCTTCAAGATTTAAAGGTTAATAACTACACACTTGTTTATAATATTTTAGACACGACATATTTTTGCCTTCTCTTGGATTCTGTTTAACTTTTGCTGCTTTATATTTCCAATATCCATGGTCTGGAGAACAGTGAGGACTTCAGACATTTTGCCAAGGTAATAATAGGAAATCTGGAACAACAAAGTTGTATACATTGACTTCCCCATTAATTTTCTACTAGACATGGATTTCCAAGCTCTCAATAGGTATATAATGTTAGACACTCCAGACAAAGAAGGAATGAGTATATGATTACAGGCTTAAAACATTGGAATACCAAGATAGTCTAATATATTAATATTTACAAATAATTAAAGACCTAACCCATTACAGGCCCCACATTTTCATGTCACTTTACCATAGTAATCAAACCAAGAGCAATCCATCATCGAAATGCTTATTTACAAAGTCTTGTTTGTGACCAAGTCACACCTCTTTCATGAGTAAGTCAGGTTGGTTTAAAGATTTAAAGGTCAAGGGACAGAAAACAGAATCGGTGTTCATGACTTTCATCCAGAGACAACTTTTCCTCTCTATCCCACCAATCCATCATCTTTGCTCCAGGTTCCTATCAATTTATCAGTCAGGTTAAGTTCTGTTATGAATCTTAGAGGCTTGGCATTTGTGTTGACCTAAATTTCCAGCTCTTGAATTCTGTTCACATTTGCTTTATAGCTTGTGTTCCCCTGGGCATGATATTTTTAAACTACCTGCCTAGTAACCTTAGAAATACCCCTCCCACGATCGTTGCAGAGAAACATTTCTCAGATGTTGAATAGTATAATAGCATAATTGTCAGCAATGTTAGAATACATTTAAAACTATGTATATTCTAACTATGAATGTTTTGTATATTATACCTCATAAAAATCAGGAGCTTGTATTAATTTATAGTTAATTAAGAAACTCTGCTAAGGCCAGGGTGATATGGCTCAAGTGTATAGCTTTATATTAATCTAGCCCAGCACATATATCAACCTAGAAAAATCTCTTGAGGAATATGTGGGTCTAACATTTCCTTTAAAATATCCTTACCAAACGTCAATGTCCACAGCTGCACTTAAGCAAAAGCAATATAATAAACAATTAAAAATTGAGTTTGGTATTAAGTATCTTAAATTTACTTCATTCTGATTGAAAAGCAATCTATATGACCTCAATACCAGAAGTGTAGACAGAAACCAAACTGCTTTTAATCACTTTTTAAAGCAGGAATTAGGTAACTATAATTGAAGAAAGAAAAATATATGGCCTCAGAAATTGCCAAAGTGTTGCAATTGAAATTTTCTCTCAACAGTACCATTGGAACATCACCACAGCTTTTTTAAGAAAAAAAAAATATATATAGGGACATATATTTTTCTTCATCTATTTACTATCTGGGTTACCATTTCACATCTTCACCTCAAGTCTCTAACTCCTCTCCTTCCCTTCAGCCTTCAGCCAATGACTAGGCTTGCTATTTCACTGAAAAATAAAAGCAATTACAAAAAAAAAAAAAAAAAATCATAAGACATATTTGCAGTTCCATTCAAATCCTTTTCCTTCACATGTTCACTAGATTCCATTATCTTTTTATCTTTATTTAAGGGTCTTGCTCTAGAAAGTCTTCTCTCTCTCTGACATGGACAGTTTCCACTCTGTGCTAAACAGTTCTATGATGTTATAGTTCTCATCTTTATAAATTAAGTTGTTTTTTTTTTTTTTTTTGCTCATTATGCTCTTAATTTGGCCTTTTTTTCTTCTACCAATTAGAACAAAATGCTCTAACTGTTCACATTTGATGACAATGTCCCTGCTGTCTCTTACTTCCTGGAATCCATCGTGAAACTGAAACAGCTCTTGTTAGAATCATCGGTGAACTTCA
>NW_011888784.1:19229138-19237826 GCF_000151845.1 Pteropus vampyrus | reverse complement strand
TTTTTTGCTCATTATGCTCTTAATTTGGCCTTTTTTTCTTCTACCAATTAGAACAAAATGCTCTAACTGTTCACATTTGATGACAATGTCCCTGCTGTCTCTTACTTCCTGGAATCCATCGTGAAACTGAAACAGCTCTTGTTAGAATCATCGGTGAACTTCATGCTGCTAAAGCCAGTGGTTAATTCTCATTTTTCATCTTAGTTGATTTATCCACAGCAGTTGACAAAGTCGGCCAATAATTTCTTGAAACACATTTTTCCTCTTTTGCCTTGCCCTCTTCTCCTCCTCCTTAAAGCAAGCAGTAAACCGATACCTGTCCTAGATGGTAATAATTTCCAAATGTCTGTCTTTTGCGTCATTCTTTCTTCTGAATTTTAAAACTTCTATACTCAAAACCGTTTTGATGTATAAAAAGCACTCCAATTTGATATGCTCAGCACTAATTCAGTATACAAATACACACACACCTGCTTTTCTTACGATCTTCTCTATCTCAGTAATTATAACTCCATTCTTCTGGTTGTTCAGGTCGCATACCTTGGAATTAAGTTTGTACATTCCTTTCTCTCCAAGACTGTATTTAAACATCAGCAAATTCTGTAAGTTATGACTTCAACATACAGAATCAGAATTAAACCATTTCTTACCATTCCTTCCACTGCATTCTGGTCCAAGGTAGCAAAATGGGTTGACTAGAATATTAAAATCAACTTTTAACTGATTTCTGGTTTCTGCTCTTTCCCCTTTATAGTTTATTCTCTAATAGTGTTAAAATATCCTATCCTATCTTATCCTATTCTACCCTATCCTATCATAAAATATCCATATACTTTTTATCCTTCAAAGGACTTTTCATCATCTGATATAAAATATTCCCTCTTCTTGCTCAGGAAAGACTCAGGAGAACAGACTTTTTTTTGTTGCCCACTGAAATTGGCCGCGAATCCCCAGGAACAACTAAACACACATACACACACATATATGCACAAATGCACATATGTATTTTGATAAATATGAAAACATGTATACCTGTACATATATATCAATAAATATGTTTGAATGAATGAAACTTAAATGAAAAAATTATTACCAAGACTTAGATTTACAACCACACTTACATTTACAACCAAGTAATACCTTTATCTGGTTTCCCTAATACAGTAGTGATAGGCCAAGGTAGATTAAAAAGTATATAAATAATTCTGCATATAATTATCCAATTTAAGCTTCACAAGTTTTTAGGTGACATTAATGAGAATCTTTGTTTTATTGGCAGTGTCTGAGTTGAAGTTTATACAAAATTAAGCAGTGAAATCACCCTCTATCCTGTGTTTTCTTTACTACTCGTAAGATCTACCCAATGATATTCCTACAGGTTTTGAACATTTGTCACTTTTGCTTAATAAGCAAGACTTATTCTGATAACTTTTTGATCACATTATATTACATAGGGGAGGAAGAAAAAGGATATATAACTGAGTTTCGCAAACTGGTAAGCACGCTTACAGAGGAGATGAAATTCACTTTCTGAGTTAAAGATCAGAAATTCAGTATTAGCAAACCTCCCTATAAAGCCCTTATCTTCAGTTATTTTTGAGTCACTAAGTGAGTTATTATTTGTAAGTTATTATTTATGGGTTACTATAGTTACTATATATGAGTATATCTGATATTTTCAACTATATACCTGAAATCACTTAAAAATCATATTCAAATCCCTCACTTTCATTTCTAGTCCAACCAATGACCATTAACTATTATAAGATTCAGATGGTAGAAATAGCATATGGTAATTTAAGAATGAGTTTTTAGTGACATCAACGTAATAACAGATATAAGTTCCATGTATTAAAACTCATCAGTGTTAACTGAATAAAGTAAACATTTAGTTCATAAAACCATCTATGATCCGATCTTTCATAACTTCTTACCTTAACCCTTCTCAATCCCTGCCTCACAATTTCTACTTGAGTTCCGAGAATATACAACTGTGTTTTTGTTTCCCTTCCTTGGTTCATACAATTTCCTCTATATAGGATACTTTTCTCCCACTGTAATTTATACCCTCCAAGAGTCAGGTAAGATCTGAATGGTGCTAAAAGCCTTAGTCTTACTTAAATCTCATCTTTTGGCTTGTCCTCCAACATTTTTCACCATATAGTAAGCATTTATGCATAAATGAGTAGACCTGTGATTCTTAACTGTTTGTGATATCAAAAAAAAAAAGAAATTTGAAATATTTTTCTTTAATAATATGTCCTACCTACCATGTACCAGGGAAGTTATCAATATTGACAGTATTAGAATGGTGGAGGAAAACATGAGGTTAGTTGCAATTGAAATTTTCTCTCAACAGTACCATTGGAACATCACCACAGCTTTTTTAAGAAAAAAAAAATATATATAGGGACATATATTTTTCTTCATCTATTTACTATCTGGGTTACCATTTCACATCTTCACCTCAAGTCTCTAACTCCTCTCCTTCCCTTCAGCCTTCAGCCAATGACTAGGCTTGCTATTTCACTGAAAATAAAAGCAATTACAAAAAAAAAAAAATCATAAGACATATTTGCAGTTCCATTCAAATCCTTTTCCTTCACATGTTCACTAGATTCCATTATCTTTTTATCTTTATTTAAGGGTCTTGCTCTAGAAAGTCTTCTCTCTCTGACATGGACAGTTTCCACTCTGTGCTAAACAGTTCTATGATGTTATAGTTCTCATCTTTATAAATTAAGTTGTTTTTTTTTTTTTTTTTTTTTTTTTTAAAAATAATTTTTTTTTTTTTTTTTTTTTTTTTTTTTTTTTGCTCATTATGCTCTTAATTTGGCCTTTTTTTCTTCTACCAATTAGAACAAAATGCTCTAACTGTTCACATTTGATGACAATGTCCCTGCTGTCTCTTACTTCCTGGAATCCATCGTGAAACTGAAACAGCTCTTGTTAGAATCATCGGTGAACTTCATGCTGCTAAAGCCAGTGGTTAATTCTCATTTTTCATCTTAGTTGATTTATCCACAGCAGTTGACAAAGTCGGCCAATAATTTCTTGAAACACATTTTTCCTCTTTTGCCTTGCCCTCTTCTCCTCCTCCTTAAAGCAAGCAGTAAACCGATACCTGTCCTAGATGGTAATAATTTCCAAATGTCTGTCTTTTGCGTCATTCTTTCTTCTGAATTTTAAAACTTCTATACTCAAAACCGTTTTGATGTATAAAAAGCACTCCAATTTGATATGCTCAGCACTAATTCAGTATACAAATACACACACACCTGCTTTTCTTACGATCTTCTCTATCTCAGTAATTATAACTCCATTCTTCTGGTTGTTCAGGTCGCATACCTTGGAATTAAGTTTGTACATTCCTTTCTCTCCAAGACTGTATTTAAACATCAGCAAATTCTGTAAGTTATGACTTCAACATACAGAATCAGAATTAAACCATTTCTTACCATTCCTTCCACTGCATTCTGGTCCAAGGTAGCAAAATGGGTTGACTAGAATATTAAAATCAACTTTTAACTGATTTCTGGTTTCTGCTCTTTCCCCTTTATAGTTTATTCTCTAATAGTGTTAAAATATCCTATCCTATCTTATCCTATTCTACCCTATCCTATCATAAAATATCCATATACTTTTTATCCTTCAAAGAACTTTTCATCATCTGATATAAAAAATTCCCTCTTCTTGCTCAGGAAAGACTCAGGAGAACAGACTTTTTTTTGTTGCCCACTGAAATTGGCCGCGAATCCCCAGGAACAACTAAACACACATACACACACATATATGCACAAATGCACATATGTATTTTGATAAATATGAAAACATGTATACCTGTACATATATATCAATAAATATGTTTGAATGAATGAAACTTAAATGAAAAAATTATTACCAAGACTTAGATTTACAACCACACTTACATTTACAACCAAGTAATACCTTTATCTGGTTTCCCTAATACAGTAGTGATAGGCCAAGGTAGATTAAAAAGTATATAAATAATTCTGCATATAATTATCCAATTTAAGCTTCACAAGTTTTTAGGTGACATTAATGAGAATCTTTGTTTTATTGGCAGTGTCTGAGTTGAAGTTTATACAAAATTAAGCAGTGAAATCACCCTCTATCCTGTGTTTTCTTTACTACTCGTAAGATCTACCCAATGATATTCCTACAGGTTTTGAACATTTGTCACTTTTGCTTAATAAGCAAGACTTATTCTGATAACTTTTTGATCACATTATATTACATAGGGGAGGAAGAAAAAGGATATATAACTGAGTTTCGCAAACTGGTAAGCACGCTTACAGAGGAGATGAAATTCACTTTCTGAGTTAAAGATCAGAAATTCAGTATTAGCAAACCTCCCTATAAAGCCCTTATCTTCAGTTATTTTTGAGTCACTAAGTGAGTTATTATTTGTAAGTTATTATTTATGGGTTACTATAGTTACTATATATGAGTATATCTGATATTTTCAACTATATACCTGAAATCACTTAAAAATCATATTCAAATCCCTCACTTTCATTTCTAGTCCAACCAATGACCATTAACTATTATAAGATTCAGATGGTAGAAATAGCATATGGTAATTTAAGAATGAGTTTTTAGTGACATCAACGTAATAACAGATATAAGTTCCATGTATTAAAACTCATCAGTGTTAACTGAATAAAGTAAACATTTAGTTCATAAAACCATCTATGATCTGATCTTTCATAACTTCTTACCTTAACCCTTCTCAATCCCTGCCTCACAATTTCTACTTGAGTTCCGAGAATATACAACTGTGTTTTTGTTTCCCTTCCTTGGTTCATACAATTTCCTCTATATAGGATACTTTTCTCCCACTGTAATTTATACCCTCCAAGAGTCAGGTAAGATCTGAATGGTGCTAAAAGCCTTAGTCTTACTTAAATCTCATCTTTTGGCTTGTCCTCCAACATTTTTCACCATATAGTAAGCATTTATGCATAAATGAGTAGACCTGTGATTCTTAACTGTTTGTGATATCAAAAAAAAAAAGAAATTTGAAATATTTTTCTTTAATAATATGTCCTACCTACCATGTACCAGGGAAGTTATCAATATTGACAGTATTAGAATGGTGGAGGAAAACATGAGGTTATTACAGTGATTTTTGAATGATTCTAGTAAGCAATCATTGATGAAAAAGACTAACTAAGATCTTCAATTCTTAGAAGAGATTTTAGAAAAATTATAAACTCATCATCTAGCAATAATAAATGGCCATATAATAAGTTTTTGATAATTTTGTTATTATTTTAAATTCAGTGCATTTATTATATTCTTTCTAATCCTAAGACTAATCACCAAATATACTCCCACCTTTAAATCAGCACAATTCATTCAAACAGGAAAAGGTATTGAGGACTTCTAATGAGTCAGGCACATGTATTTCTGACCACCCAAGACCCCTTAACTCTGTTCTTGCTCTGAGAGACATTACATTTACACTCTTAATTGGCGTAAAGTAGGAACTCATTCTAAGAACTTTCTACAAAGTACATTCAGAAGGAAGATGCTACTTCTCTTCAGAAGCTGCCTTGATATACAAGTATTTTATTTTAGAACAAGCATAACATTCCTGCAACAAGATCTGTACAATACCAGAAAAGTTTCCTTCTGGATTACTTGATTTTCATCATAGAAAATTTAAGTAAGTCTGGGCTCTCCTTCCTCTTTTCAGAACATACCTGTAAGCTTCCCTTTCATCAATTTCTTTTACGTAAAGACACCATTGTGTTCTTTGTCCACAACTAAAACGTAGGCAGCTTTTGGGAGGAAAGAATAGGAGAAAAAAATCTTTCAAGTTAAGATTTAGTTTACCTAACTTAGAGAGAAGAGAGTAGCTGCTCAGTTAAAACCATAATGAAGTTAACATGTGAAATGATCTAGACATCAACTTCTAGTTTGATTTCCAGGTAAAATGAGGGAAACAGAATAAATAAAATATAGCGGACATGTTGATGTTGATGTAATCCCTGGACTCTGTGACTATGTTATGTTACACGGAAAGGGGAATTTAGATTGCAGTTGGAATTAAGATTGCTGACATTAAAATAGATTATCCTGAATTGTCTGAGTTGGCCCAGTATAATCACTAACATCCTGAAAAATGGAAGAAGAAAGTGAAAGAGTTAGAGGGAAGTGTGACTACAGAAGGTTGATTAGAGAGATGAAACACTACTGGCTTTAAGAAAGAATGTAGATGGCCTCTAGAAACTGGAAAAGGTAAAGAAGCAGATTTTCCCTTAGAATCTCCGGAAAGGAAAGCAGCCCTGCTGACAAATTGATTTTTATCCCAGTGATAGTATGTTGGAATTCTAACCCAGGGAAGTCTAAAATAATAAATTATATTCTTTTAAGTTACTCAATTCATAATAATGTGCTACAGTAGTAATAGGACACTAACTCACAACACATTAAGAAGATACTTTTCCACCTTGATTAATGGATATGGATGATTTGTTACTTATTTCCTAAGAAAAATTTAACATTGCTTCTAAAATCTTTAATAATGATCTAGCAGTGTCTTAACCTTTTTTTTTTATAATTGTTCCTGTCTTGGATTTTGATATATAGAGACTATGCACATATAGTTCTGATATTTCAAAATGAATTGAATCTATAGATTTTTTTTTTTAATCAGAGCAAAGGGTAAAGGTGTTATTTTGATTCAAATCTCTTTATATATTTAAAATTTTATTGAACCAAACTGTAAAGTGCTTCTTAGGCTGTGACATTCTATTTCCTAATATCCTCTAAACATTAATTTGTAAACATATGGGCGGTGATTATGCTAAGTAAATATTTAAATTTAGCATCATTGTTGCATATTTTCATAGGTTTTCTTTGAGTTTACAAACATATGGATGTGAAGAATCAAGCTATTTCAATAGCCGCCGAGCTAGTTCAGCTTATTATTCACTTAAGGGAGAATTTTAAACAGAAGTTCTACTGGATTTCCAACATAGTTATTTTCAAGTATGGGTCTGTCAACCTGTTTAAGATGAAAAGACTCTAGAGGTAAGTCAGCATTCTTTTAGGGAGAAGGAAATATGGATATTGAAATGGACTGCAAAGAATGAAGAAAACCTCTAGCCTCTGTTGTTTATATGCACAGCCCATCTCCCACATTCTTACATTGATTTTTACTAGTCATCATATTAAGTAAGTACAACAAAAATAATTTGTATGAACACTAAAAGTTTTATATAGTAATGTGTGAGGCTAAAAGCTAAACAAAGCTTAATTTCTAGGATGAAAGAAGCTATAATCAATAAAAAAATTACTAGATTAACTTGCTCAGGTAATACTGAAAAACTTCCAAAATATGAATTTTTATTGTTGCTTTATCCTTAAGAGAACCAGAAAAGGGCCTAAAAAAAAAAAAATTCTCTGAAACCAGACACCAGAAGGCCTAACATAACTTCAATAATTAGTATTAGCTTCTTTTCAGATTAAGAGTTTTACCACAATCTGGTAATTTCACTTTGGCAGCAAATGGTAGTTTTTAAATTCTAGCAATCCATCCTCTCCCCACTCTGCGCCCTAAAAAAATGTGTTGATTTTAAGACTATTATTAAAGCAATATCCAGACATTGGTCTCTCTACCCTGCTGTTCTCAGAGTTTTCAAAGCTTCCACCACTGAACTCTTGTTAGTTATCACAGGACTCTTACCTTCACCTAGACCTCAGCTCACTCTGTCTCTCATCCATTGGCTCCCTCAGACATCCACTGCTTTTAACATCATTTGAAATTTGGTTTCTTACTCAAATTACATGATATATTCCTCAATTTATCCTCCCGACTTTCTCATAACTTATCCATCGACATCATCAACACCTAAAATATATATTGTAGAATATTATTAAAAACATGCATTAAAAGGAGCTGGTGAATAGCTGGGGAAATGTATATGTGCCAGATATAACTGTTGGATTGGTGAGATTACACAGAGTAAATAGATTGATCAAGTCAATCAATATGAGACAATACCCAATAAGAGT
The DNA here is from genome assembly GCF_000151845.1 of Pteropus vampyrus. NCBI lineage: Eukaryota > Metazoa > Chordata > Mammalia > Chiroptera > Pteropodidae > Pteropus > Pteropus vampyrus. Next base: position 19,229,780 of record NW_011888784.1, on the reverse strand, counting down.
TTTGGAGAGAGAGTCAGAAAGAGTATGTTTGGTATGATGAGATAAGATAAGAGAAAGGTTGTTTGTTATCTCTTTTAGACATATGTCACTTGATTTAGCTTCTTAGAAACATACCTGGGGCTTATGGAGAGAAAAGCTGTAATTAGAATCTGGAGGAATTGCTTTCATACCAGAACTTTTCATTGCTCATTTATGTCAAGATAACAAAGTGTGATCATTTTTCTGTGATCATTTCTCCTATGCCTTTGCATAGAAGAAAGCATGGCTTTTATGCTTTGAATTCTTTATATAGTGAGATGATACCTTAGAAACTTGAAGCTTTGTAGCTTTTGGAGTATTAGGAGATAAAGGCTTTGACACAAACATCAGCTCCATTAAGGCTGACAACACAAGGTTATCTTAGATGGTAAGATAAGTGGCAGGCATCCAAAAGACTTCTTGGAAGAGGTGGGTGAGATTTTATGGGGAATGGATGTCTTAAATTTGTAGTTGCTAAGAGACCAACATTGTTTTCAGAAGGCGCTGAACTTGAGTTCAACTCTTTGACTTACTAGCTCTGAGTTTTCAAACATTTAAAAAATCTTTTAAACTAAGTTTTGCTTTTATCATCTCTAACATGGAGGTAATTAACAGTAGCCACCT
>NW_011888784.1:19224869-19227953 GCF_000151845.1 Pteropus vampyrus | reverse complement strand
GATTTTATGGGGAATGAATGTCTTAAATTTGTAGTTGCTAAGAGACCAACTTTGTTTTCAGAAGGCGCTGAACTTGAGTTCAACTCTTTGATTTACTAGCTCTGAGTTTTCAAACATTTAAAAAATCTTTTAAACTAAGTTTTGCTTTTATCATCTCTAACATGGAGGTAATTAACAGTAGCCACCTGAAGGGATTATTGGGAGGACAACATTAGATAAAGCAGATAAATTAGTTAGCATGGTGATGAAAATAATGTAACTGCCTCTAAAATTAAAAAAAATACATATATTGTAGAATATTATTAAAAACATGCATTAAAATATTAGGAACAATGTGTTTACAGATTCATATTAAACAAAGATCAAAAAACATAATGTACTGGAAGGTTATATTGTACTTGTTTATACTTTTATTTAATAAACTTATGTATTGAGGATACAAACATGAACACTTCTCTTTCTATTGGAGAGCTTATTGAGAACAATATATAAATAAAAGATTATTTAAAATGTATTATGATTAATAACATAATAGAGATGTATACAGAATGATTTTTAAAAAGCATGTCAGAGAAGTAACAAATCTCAACATATGCTACAAATTCTGCTGAATACAGAAGGCAAAAGAACACTAAACTAGATAAAAGAGTTTTAAGAGTGGTTCAGGCAGAGAGAAAAAAACATATGTGGAAGAAGGAAGTATAAATATGACAGTACACTTAATCCTCTGAAAGTAAGCTGGCTTCATTAGGGCAGAAGATGGGGTAAGAGATCAGGAGGAACAATGACCCCACTCTGCTCAGACAGAACCCAGCATGACCTTAAGTACTAAAGACTGAGGAATAGATTATTACCTTATAGTGAAATGGTTTGTCATCCAAAATATCTTTATTACGACACATGCTTATTATACTTACAGAGGTATTTGGGGTCCTCTAATTCCTGCTTAGGACACATAAATGACGATGATACGGTGAAAATTCTTTGTGTTCCTACTACATTATGCAGTAAAAAGTGAAGTCAGTAAGGAACAATAATAGTACATACTTTCAACTCAGCACTTAAGGAAATGTATATTTATGAGTACTGAAATTTAGGAAATTGATAAATATTAGTTACTACTTTTACTGTGACCTCTAGCCTGTCTGCCTGTTGTTAATTAGCACAGCAATTTCATTATTCAGTGACAAGGAGACCATGGTTTTATTTCCTGGCCACAGATTTTTCATAGACTCTCTGGCTTTGTCAAACATATATAAACCACAGATGGTGTTACTTGGTAAGTCTGATCAATGTACAGAGGAAATATGAAAAATTTACAAGCACAAAATGAAAATTTTCAACAATAGCAACTAATTTTGCCTTATAAATCTATGTATATTTTTAAATTTCTTATTTTTGGATGCTATTGGTATACTTATTTCATATTAATTTTATCAATAGATCCCGTTATGTATCTCCATATTTAAATTTATCCCATTGGAAATTCAATAGCTCACATATCTGGCAAATATCTTCCCAGTGACAGTTAGGTAGTCTTTAAGTTTTTGAAAATTAAAATATTCCTTATATATTATAGGGGCTAAATATAAAATTTTCAGAAGGGCACATAAAGGTAATGGATTTCTTATGAATAATGGTATTCATTTGATCAACTTTACTGAAAAACCCATCTTATTACTGAGTAACGTAAATTTCAAACATTGTCAGTGGAAGTTAGATAAACATGCAACCTATCTTAGGGAGTTATCTTTGGATGCATAGTACAACTTATTTTTTACTTTTCTTGTTAAAGACAAAGTTTTTAGTCTTTATAGTTTATAGTCTAATCTATATCGTCTCATATAGATTGGCTCATATTTACAACAAAGACAGCTGGTTGTGTGATACCTTTTAAAAGAATATAACATCAAATTACATATATTGTATAGCTAATATTTTATTATATTATAATGGTAGTAGAAGTGCTATTTTTTTTATTTTTGTTTCAATTTTCTGACTGAAGAGAAAGAGAAAATATACAAAAATAATAAAATTAAAATTTAATTTTCAAGCAATAAGCTTTCACTAATAATTTAATATGACCTTACCTCTGAATAATGTTTTGATTGACAGAGGAAATTTTAAAGGTCGCAGTATCCTTCTTAGGCATATATGATCTTATATATCCAGTTCATATCCAGTTTATGTAACATGTCTATGTAACATGAACTTCAGGCACATATTAACAAACAAATAACACAAAACAAGTTGTTAGATTGGATTAAATTGTAATATTTAATATTCCAAAACACAGATAAGCTATGCCAGGATCTGAATATGGTTTACTAGGTTTTGCGGGTGTAGTATATTTTTAGAATGGTAATTCTTATTCTGAGACAGATGTTGAACTCAAACATTGCTCATATTTACAGAGCACATAAGTAACCTCAAATCTGTGAAAACCAGTAATCCAATACTCTCTCCCTGCAAGCTCTATAGACATGCAAGGATATTCTCAAGTAACATCTCTCTCTCACAGCCCTGATAAGCATATAGGTATAGCGGATATGTGACACATAGAAGAGGTATAAATATGTTTAGGCAGGATGAGGTAATATGCTCTTATTTCTAACTTAAGATGTTCTTTAGAGATTCTAGGATAGTAAAACCCTGCAAGATATAATTAGAAGGGTTTGATAATTCTTACTCATTTGTTATGTTTAGTGAAGACAATCTTTGAGGAAAAGGAGGGATAAAAATACTGTTTGGAATTGATTTTTCTATCATTACTCAGAAGTCTGCATTCTTGAAACATTTTTCTAAATTAAAGGCAAGGCTGTTATAGCATTATATTTGTCATGGGCCATATCTAAGAATATGTTTTCTCTATATAAATGTGATATTTAAGTTGTAGTCCTAATACAGGATTCCAATGACATATGTTAATTAGATGTGAATTTTAGTATTATCAATAATGCAAATGCAAAAAAAGTCATTCTATAATGACATACATGTTACTAAAATTAAAAGAAAACTATATAAAATAAATGTATAAATTTCAATTAAAATAGCAATATATCATCTCAGTATAACTTTGAAGGT
>NW_011888784.1:19219961-19222399 GCF_000151845.1 Pteropus vampyrus | reverse complement strand
GTCTCACTTATTAATCAAACATGAAGCCTTTATACCACTTTTTGCTCTGCCAATCTGAAGAATGAACATTTTTCCTTATCTATCATTGATTTCATGTTCATTTGTCCTAGGGAGGACTCATCATCACCAATGCCTTTGTTATTACAAAACACCACTTTGCGGCTGTATCTAGACCTTTGGCAGGTGCACGTTCCCCTGTGGCCTTTCTACAGGTCTTGTACATTCATGCACTTTCTATTTTTGGATGTTTATTTTTCCATGGGTCTCTTTGTGCTTTTTTTGATCTGCTTGAAGATAATTGAAATCAGTATATAAAGCACTAGTAGCAAAAAGTCTAATTTGCTCATTGAAAGCTAAAAAAAAAAATTCCTGGGCATTTCTGATAAGCTATATCTTTAGATCTCTATTCAACTGAATTTATAAAGTTTGAAAGAAACACGCATTTTCAGGGCACTCTGACAGTAGCAGTTAAGAAAATAAAGCAGCCACTTAATTTTCATCAATTTTAAATTTTCTATACCAGATTCCTATGTGAACTGAATGACATTTTTAATTTTGCTAATCTTATTGTTTTTTTGTGTGTGTGCAAAGTGATCTCTATGTTATAAAGATGGTTCTTTAGCTACATATGGAATATAGAGTATGGAATATAGAGTATGAAAATTGAATACTTTATTCTGGAGTAAACATCTCTTTACTTAGTACCTTATAAATCTTACACTTGAAGAAAGCTCTACAAGTTTCAATTGTTTGGCATTACAATAGATTTTAGAGAATTGAGGGAAGCATTTTTGTAGTTTAGTAATAGCAGTGGAGTCAATATTCTCATCTGATATGTAAGGCAAAGCTCTGAAAGAGGCAGCAGCATTATCAAAACATCCAGGATGTGAGAAAATATCACAAAGTTGCTTCTAGAGCTTGATTCTTTGTTTTACATTCAAGTTTCAGATTGCTCTAAACTACTATCAAGGAGTTTTACATAAATGAGAAACAAGGATGAAGACAAGATGTTTCACTGAGGAGACCATCTTCCATGTTTTTAGAAGAGACATGGCTATTATTCCTCTTTGGAGGGAAGGGGAATGTGCAGACAGTTAAATCACTGACTTTGAAGGTGGCTCACATTGAAGCTTCTATTAAAATATATTTTTTTTAAATGAGGATTCTTTCACAAGAGACTCTAGCTTAAATTGCCCCTGTATTTAGAATAAAATTAATTTATTCTGCTCCATATGAATTAATGCATTTATTTATTTATTTATTTAGTTTGTTTGTTTGTTTATTAATTTATTCCACAAATACTTAGTGGATGCTTGCCATGTAGCACCTATTCTAGGAAATGGAGATGTAATGAGAAACTAATTTCATAAAATTTATTTTCTATTCACTCCTTAATTAAAGATTTATAAGCAGACTCAGAACTTTTAATGTGTTCATCTTGTTGGGTGAGGTACATTGGTTTATTCCTGAAGTCATAAGCATATATTTTGGGGAAATTAAAATAAATCATAGGACGATTAGATATTATAAAGAAAGAAATCATAGTGTCTTAATTGATTTTAAGGTTAAATGGCATTTAGTAGAGTAGCAAAAGATCTTGGATAATATATTAGAAAATTCTATTATCTTGAAACTTTTGTGGTTCATTCATTTAGCAATATTAAAACTGTGAAGGTTATATATTACACTACGCACTTAGAAAAAGATAAAGAAGACATCATCCTTAATTTCCAGGAGCACAAAGTCTACCAGAGAGTACAAACAAATAATTGAAATACATGGAAAATGCTAATACAGTAGGTATATGTGGATATGATTTCCCCTATATTTTAGATGGAGAACACAGCATGTGATTTGGACACTGAGGATCAATTTGAGTCTCCATGAAGAGAGAAAAAAGATGGGCAATGTAGGCAGCAAGAGTAACATTTACAGAGGCATCAAGGTAGAATATGAACTTGTAAGTATTTTTTAAAAATTAAACCAGACGTTTGTACATGTTGTTTGGAAGGCTTAATCTTGCTAGAGGGAAAAACAGGTAGATAGACTGTATGCAAGGGTTGAAGGGCTATATTTGCAAATGTAAACCTGTTAGAATTTCCCACTCACTCTTCAAAATTTAAATACACATATACTTAAATATTTGAAAATAATACTTACCATCACAGCCAAAATACTAAATATGTTTTTGTTTTGTTTTGTTTTATAAAAAGTAAAGTTAAATGTATATATTTTTGATATGTCTTTTCCAGTTTGGGTTTTTAATATCAGAGATGCAACATTTGGTAGTTTATCATTTGAGAGAAACTTGAGATTTCCTAGGGCAATATAATTAAAAAAATAAAATAAAACAAAACTTATTCCTCTTAAAGAAAGAAAATTACAAAAATAAGTAAAAGGAGCAAAGCATTTTCTTTCGAAGTGAGAAACACAATCTA
>NW_011888784.1:19211632-19219911 GCF_000151845.1 Pteropus vampyrus | reverse complement strand
AGAAAAAGATAAAGAAGACATCATCCTTAATTTCCAGGAGCACAAAGTCTACCAGAGAGTACAAACAAATAATTGAAATACATGGAAAATGCTAATACAGTAGGTATATGTGGATATGATTTCCCCTATATTTTAGATGGAGAACACAGCATGTGATTTGGACACTGAGGATCAATTTGAGTCTCCATGAAGAGAGAAAAAAGATGGGCAATGTAGGCAGCAAGAGTAACATTTACAGAGGCATCAAGGTAGAATATGAACTTGTAAGTATTTTTTAAAAATTAAACCAGATGTTTGTACATGTTGTTTGGAAGGCTTAATCTTGCTAGAGGGAAAAACAGGTAGATAGACTGTATGCAAGGGTTGAAGGGCTATATTTGCAAATGTAAACCTGTTAGAATTTCCCACTCACTCTTCAAAATTTAAATACACATATACTTAAATATTTGAAAATAATACTTACCATCACAGCCAAAATACTAAATATGTTTTTGTTTTGTTTTGTTTTATAAAAAGTAAAGTTAAATGTATATATTTTTGATATGTCTTTTCCAGTTTGGGTTTTTAATATCAGAGATGCAACATTTGGTAGTTTATCATTTGAGAGAAACTTGAGATTTCCTAGGGCAATATAATTAAAAAAATAAAATAAAACAAAACTTATTCCTCTTAAAGAAAGAAAATTACAAAAATAAGTAAAAGGAGCAAAGCATTTTCTTTCGAAGTGAGAAACACAATCTAATACTATGAACTTTGAAAAATACTGTGTACAGATTTCATTGTGAGCTCTCTGCTTCCCCTCATTCCAATATACACATTTTTTAAAAGGTGAAAATTTACAAACAATTTAAGAGTATGTGTTTTTAAATTACTAAAAATAAGTAACAATCATTTTATAGCAGTCAGAGAGAAAGAACAAGTGTATAAGATAGAAAAAAACCTGTTTTTGTGGTCACATGAAAAAAACTTAACACAGAAAAATCTGTATTTGCACAGCCTTTTTGCATTTTATTTTGCTAAAAAGTAGAAAAAAACCTGTTTTTGTGGTAGTTGATTACTTCTTTGTTGCTTTTTTTTTCATATAGCATTCAGTGTCAGAGTAAAGTGAGACTGCAATATATTGAGGAAGAAAATAGTTTTGACTATGTAATAGGTCAGATATATGTCTCATATATATTCTTCTAAAAAATAATTTTTAACATTATTTCCAGTTAAACATTATTCTAGCTAACCAAAGGAGATCTCAAAATTTATCTATAATGATCAATTGTGTTATAAAAATATAGCAGTGACCATTGGATTTATTAAAATACAAAACAAAGGCTAACAAAAGTTTGAGATATAATTTAAATAACATAAATATCATGAAGTTTAAAATAGATTATATGTAATAAGATAATAATAATTGTTATATGATGTCTTAGTACAACTATTTCTAAAGCTTCCTAATAAAATTTGGGAGATTTAAATGATTGAGCAAGGTACATGAAATTAAATAAAATATTACTTTTATTTCTAAAAGTAATAAATGGAACATATAGGCTTTGTAATATTAATTAAATTTGTAATGATAATATCAGGAAAACTAAAAATAATACATATATCTTTCAAGACTCCAAGTAAAAAAAAATAGCTGTGTTTATAGAAAGCAAGGTAAACCAATATATGTGGAAATGCCACTTTAAGTTAGGATCTATAGAAAGGATCTGGGTCTCACAAGAGATAATCTCTCAAAAAATTTAAAAAAAAAACATAAGAGAAGTTGTAAAATTGTAGTTTTAAAGAGATACTTGTCAATCTTAAGGTCAGAGTAGGCTCATGATTGTAATAGGCCTCTCCTTCTATTACAATAGTTTCTTCATCAACTTTAGAATGATTCTTTTAAATAAGATCTCTTCTTACTTAAAACGGCAATAACAAACAAACAAACAAAACAGCCAAACAAACACACACTAGAAAGCTGAAAATGAAAAGCTAAGTGAATTAAATTTCAGAAAGTGACAAGCTCTTCTTCATAGGAGCAAAGGGAGAGTCTCATGTGGCTCTTCTTATCCCTGGAGGAGCAGCAAAAGAAGGGGAATTTACTATACTTGGGACAAGAAAAAACATGCCAACTTTTATCTTGTGGTCAACACTAAAGAAGAGGCACACAGCTAGCACAAGCTTTTTTAAAAAATTATTTTGAAGTCATTTGCTCCCAACTCAAGAAATTAGTATAAGATGTATAATAGAATTGAAAACAAAAGCCCAAGCCATAAAGCTTCTAGGAGAAGATGTAGGATAATATGTTTTCAGTCTTTAAATATGTATAGATGTATTAGACAGGATACAAAAAAGATTAATCATAAAAGAAAAACCATAAATTTATCTCCATCAAAATTAAATTTTTTTGATCAAATACAACAATTAAAATGAATAGTCAAGTGTTCGCAACAACATGGATGAATCTTGAGAATATCATGCTAAATTAAATAAGTCAGATGGAAAAAGCAGAGAACCATATGATTTCACTCATATGTGGAGTATAAAACTGAAAGCAATAAAGAAAGAAGACAAACAAAAACTCATAGACACAGACAACAACATAGTGGTTACCAGAGGGAAAGAAGGGAGGAGAGGAGGTAAAAGGAGTCAAATACATGGTGACAGAAGGAGATTTGACTTTGGGTGGTGAATACGATGCATTACACAGGTAATGCATTATGGAATTATACACTTGAAACTTATATAATTTTACTAATCAATGTTATCCCAATAAATTTAATTTAAAAATTGGCATTTACAAAGTAGGCACAAGATGTAAAGTACAGCATAGGGAATATAGTTAATAATATTGTAATTATCTATAGTGCCAGATGGACACTAGGCTTACTAGGAGGAATCACTTTCTAAGTTATATAAATGCCTAACCATTATGCTGTATATATGAAACTAATAATATTGAATATCAACTATAATAGAAAAATATTTTTTAAATAAAATTAACAGCAAATTATTGAAAAGAAAAACTATTTTTGGTACATGTATAGAACTACCCCCAAATAGATTAACTGATAAAATAAAATAAATAGGTAACACAACAAAAAAAGCTAAATAAATGGCAATTAAGTATATGGAAAGATGTTCCATGTTATTAGTATTCAAACCAGAACCAGATTAATCACTATCTCATTCATACCCACTATAATGGCTCAAATAAAAAGACTAACACCAAACATCGGCATGAATATAGATCAATATTTCATATATTGCTACTGAAACTTTCATATATTGCTAATTGGATTATAAAATTATACAACACTTGGGAGAAAAGTCTGGCAGCTTATTTTTAAATTGGACATAAATTGAACTCCCCTCCACGGTGTTTGCTCAAGTGAAAACATATGCCCATCAAAAAATAAAACAAAACAGGATGTCAAGATGTTCACAGCAGCTTGATCCATGTATCAGTTTTCCAAAGCTGCCATTAAAAAATATCACAGACCGAGTGACTTAAAAGACATTTATTTTCTCATAGTTCTGGAGGCTTGAAGTCAAAAGTCAAAGTGTCAGCAGGTTTGGTTTCTTCTAAGGCTTCTCTCCTTGACTTGCAGATATCTGACCGCCTTCTCACTGCGTCCACACACGGTTTCTTCTGTGCTCATGCAAACCAGGTATCGATTTTACATGTCTAAACTCTTTATAAGGATACCAGTCAGATTAGATTAGGAACCCCTTATCTGTCTTCATGTTAATTTAATCATTCTTTAAATACCATATCTCTAAATACAGTCATTCTGAACTACTAGAGGTTAGGGCTTCATTAGGAGAGACAAAATTCTGGCATAATGATTCACATTTCCCCAAAACTGGAAACAACTAAATACCCATCAACAGGAGAACGGAAAAACTAATTTAGGTATATTTAAATAGTATGTTATATATGCAGCTATTAAAAGAAGAAGATACTGTTATACATACATGGATGAATCTCAAAAACGTCATATAGACTAAAAGAAGATAGACACAAAATACACATACTATGTAATTCCATTTTTATGACATAAGAACAAGCAAAACTAATCTTTGATGTTAGAAGTCAGAATATGGTTGTTTCTGCAAGTTTGGAAACTTGACTGGAAAAGGGTATGAGAGAACTTTCTATATCTTGTTTTCAGCTGTGGTTACATGTATGTATAGAATTTTCAAAACTCATTAAAACAAGAAGCTAGGATTTTGTTATTTTATTGTACACAAATTATACTCTATAAATATCACAGAATAAGATGGTAGGTTTTAGATCAAATATTCCTATTATAATAAACCTTAATACATTTAAAAGAATTGAACTCAAGTATCTTAAAAACAAAAGGCATTCAGATTTAAAATACAAGTATGCATAATGAATATATGTTTCAAAGAAATAGACAAAGTTTTTAAGTAAAAAATGTCAAACACATTAGCTACCACAAACAGAAAAAAAAATGAAAGAAAGTTTTATTATATTTTTGTTTCTTTTGTTTACATGTGTTTTTGCTAAAAAGCAACTACAATAGAAGTTTTAAAAAGGGAGTAATACATGTTTTCTAAAAGCAGAAGTTAATGAATTAGAAAGAAAAAACATTAGACAAGAAATAATTATAAGTGATTGATTAAAAAACATTAACAAAAGTGGAAATAATCAAAGAAAAAAGAATTATTTTGGCTTTTGATGAATACTTTCACACAAAGTGGTACAAATATATTTGAAAATAAATGTAACAAAAAATTTTAGATATATATAAATTATTAAAATTGATTCAGGAAAAGTTATAAAACCTTAAATATATGACTCATCATTAAAAACAAATAGAGAATGTTGACAAAGAATGTTCTTCAAAATGTCACATTCATGTGATTTCTCAAGTGAACAATTTCAAATTCATTGAACAAATAATTTTGATACAATTTAATTCAGAAAGAAAATGAAAGCTACCAAATGCCCCTCACAAAGTCATAATCATGATAAGAAAACTGCATCAGAGACAATACATTATGTACCTACTCGGATTCTGAACTGTGCTCCTTCCATAGTGTTTCTGATGTTTTTGATTGGCCTGGAATACAAGTCAAAATCCTAGGTTTTCTGGCCATCCTGCCTCACAATCTTGGCTTGGCCATCATGTGACTATCCTCTTCTTAAGTTCTTTTATGAAATGGTACAATTTGAGAAAAGTATTTTTTTGCGATGTGAATGTTGGTCAGTGGAAAATGAGTGGGATTTAATACAAAATAAATCCTTTCTCTATTTTCCCTCTGTGAACTTTGCATGGTGTTATGGACTGAGCTGTGCCCCTCCAAATTCCAATGTTGAAGTCCTAACCCTTAGCATCTCAAAATGTGACTGTATTGAGAGATAGATTTTTTAAAGTGGTTATTTCCCTAAAGTGAAACTGTTAGGTTGGGTCCTAATCCAACTGACTGGTGTCCTTATAAGAAGAAGAAATGTGGAAAGACACCAGGGATGAGCACGCAGAGAAGAAAGATCATCTGAGGACACTGTAAGGAGGTATGCAAGCCAAGAAAGAGACCCCAGAAGAATCCAGATCTGTTAACATCTTGATCATGGACCACTATACTCCAGAACTGAGAGAAACTAAGTTTCTGTTATTTAAATTAGTCTTTGACATTTTATTATGGCAGCATAGCAAACTAATACACATGACCAAACATACTTTCTAAGCTATCTGCCATGTCTCTCTCTGCCTGGCTTGTCTTCAAGAAGTGGCTAACAATAACCCATGACACCATGTCACTTATTTATATCTTTTTTGTCTGTTTACTGTTGTTTTCTCACCCTTACTGAACTTATGCTTCCTAATTAAAATATCAACGTGTTTTCATCTTTGTTTCAGACTCTGCTTTCTAATCTAAGACAGCAAACTGGTAAAGATATGATTTTAAGAAAACAAATAAAAAACAAATACCAAAAGCAATTATGAATAGTGGTATAAATTATCTAAAGTAAATACCAATAAATAGAATACCTGAACATTAAATACATGGAACAAATAAAATGTAATTAGTTTTTAAGAAATTTATTTTAAGCCATTAAATTTTTATATAAAACTTTAAATAATTAACCTTTGATTTTAGATAAAAGCTGAAATGTATCATGAATATATATTTTCACATATAAAAACAAATATATGTAAGTATAAGCCTTTATCTTATTTAATATAGAGTACTTAATACATTCCTATTAAAATCAATGAGGTAAAGAAAGAGGAGAGAAGAGGAGGAAAAGAAAAATGACATATCATGCAATTGATATTATTTACATTGCTCTGGAAGAGTTAACTAAATAATTAAAACACACACAAAGTGAAGTCACAAATATTAGCGAGCAAAAGGCACAGTTATCATTTCCTGAGCATTGGATTTTTATTATTTTTTTTTAATTTGGAAGACCCAAGATACTGAAAAAGTATTAAATATAAGGTTTGCTGGTAATTTTTCAGGTACCAAAAGCTATATATATACACACAATAACAATTTAGAAAATATAGTGGAAAGAAATAAGCACAGAATCAGAGAAATAGAAAAAAAATTTATAGAAATAAACATAAAAATGCATGTTTGCACTTACAGGTTGAAAATATTAAAACTCTACCAGAAGCATATAAGAAGACAAATAATTAAAAAGCTATTCCATGTATTTATACTATTTAAAAAATATCATTTAAACAATTACAAAGCTAAAGACCAGATCATTGGTTTAGAAGTGGAATTCTAAAAAACAAAAGGATATTTAATATATAGTAAGGTGATCAGTGAAGAAATGCAAATTATTAAACTATATGGAAAAAATTAGGTACCACTTAAAAAAAATAAAATTAGAGCTCTACCATTCTCCTTGGAATAAAATAAATATCAAGTGGATCAAGTATCTACATATACAAACAATTTTATGAGGGCCAAAAATTGATAAAATTATAATTTTGCATAACACAAATTTCAGAATGATAAAAAATGATAAATTTTACTAAATAAAAATTGAAACTTCATATTCAGCATAATATGGTAAAAATTTTCAAAAGTGATCTTTAAAATAGGGAAATATTTACCACACATATGACCTTAAAGGGCTGATTTTTCTATCATGCATAGAATATTTACAGCACAATATGTAAAACATATGAACAAAGGATATAGCAGTCCTTTGAAGAAATAATCCAAATGTCAAAAAAACATGTGGAAAACTGTTTATTCTTTTTTCCTGCTGAGGGAGCAGTTGTGTTCATCTGCCAATGAGAAAAACTCAGCCAATGAGCAGTGTATTGAGAGAAAGAAGGCAACAGAGAAAGCTGCTCAGGGACAGTTTCGGATTCTTAAAGAAGTAGCCTCCTTCCTACTCTTTGGCATGATGGTAATGCCATGTGTGTAACCATGTGGATCAAGAAGCCACTACAAAAAGTAGCTAGGCTTGATATATTTGCTAGTATCTCAAGAAAAAGGGCTACCTGACAACCAAGAGTAGTATCTCAGCAGCAACAGTTTTATAGGAGCACCAACATTGGCAGGAGCTGAAAGAAGTCAGGCTGAAGCTTGTTAACACATATAGCACACACCAGTGAACTGTGCAGCAGGAATAATGCAGGTACCTTGCCCCCTTAAGAAAAAAAAACAAAAACAAACAAGAACCCTCACCCATGAGCCTCAAGATGCCTGCCAGATAGAAGTATCAATGATGTGTTAGTGTTTAGCTAGAGGGCAGAGGCGACTAAGAGAACTGCAATTACTTCCTAGTCAAGAATAACTTCCCAATCCTAGAAAAATAAGAAATAGATAAGGGATAGTACTTTGAGAAGGAGGAGTGATCTACAGAAGCATGTCCCATTCCTCAGGCTAGATCCCCAGTCAAGGGTTAAGTCTGAGGCAGGGTAAGGGGAGAGATGTTTTTAAAGTTGATTTTAGACTTCTCTAATGATCAGAAGTAATGGAAGTCTATTGAATTTGGCTAATCTATCATTAAAGGAAAGAAAGGGGAGGTGTGTTATATTTTCTCCACACTCACATTTTTTTTCTCCACATCCTTCATACAATTCTGGAGCTAGGCTTCGAATTGTAGAAATTACCTGGTTTAGTGGTGTGTGAACTTAAGTAGGCCAATCAGATTTTCTTGAAAATTTGAGGATTATGTGCAAACAAGAACTAAAGGGAATCAATACTGATTCATCTAAAGGCAGTCAGCTGTGGAGACACCCACACACTCCTTCCTTTGTTGATACTCAATTTTTTGGTTGCTTCTAATTATGAAG
>NW_011888784.1:19199751-19211582 GCF_000151845.1 Pteropus vampyrus | reverse complement strand
AGGAGCACCAACATTGGCAGGAGCTGAAAGAAGTCAGGCTGAAGCTTGTTAACACATATAGCACACACCAGTGAACTGTGCAGCAGGAATAATGCAGGTACCTTGCCCCCTTAAGAAAAAAAAACAAAAACAAACAAGAACCCTCACCCATGAGCCTCAAGATGCCTGCCAGATAGAAGTATCAATGATGTGTTAGTGTTTAGCTAGAGGGCAGAGGCGACTAAGAGAACTGCAATTACTTCCTAGTCAAGAATAACTTCCCAATCCTAGAAAAATAAGAAATAGATAAGGGATAGTACTTTGAGAAGGAGGAGTGATCTACAGAAGCATGTCCCATTCCTCAGGCTAGATCCCCAGTCAAGGGTTAAGTCTGAGGCAGGGTAAGGGGAGAGATGTTTTTAAAGTTGATTTTAGACTTCTCTAATGATCAGAAGTAATGGAAGTCTATTGAATTTGGCTAATCTATCATTAAAGGAAAGAAAGGGGAGGTGTGTTATATTTTCTCCACACTCACATTTTTTTTCTCCACATCCTTCATACAATTCTGGAGCTAGGCTTCGAATTGTAGAAATTACCTGGTTTAGTGGTGTGTGAACTTAAGTAGGCCAATCAGATTTTCTTGAAAATTTGAGGATTATGTGCAAACAAGAACTAAAGGGAATCAATACTGATTCATCTAAAGGCAGTCAGCTGTGGAGACACCCACACACTCCTTCCTTTGTTGATACTCAATTTTTTGGTTGCTTCTAATTATGAAGTAGGCTAAGCGATTCGGACATGTGTTCTATAAATTATTTTGGTGGGTTTATTTTCTCTCAGAGATAGAGAATATTAGAAAATGGTTCTCAGGCTAAAATGTGGTGAAGAGAAGAGTGATCTACAGTCTGTCTGATTAAGTGGAGCCACTTGTAGCGAGGAAATAACTAACCCAGATGCCACATCACCTGGGACAATGTGCTCACCAACTGAGAGGCTGAAGTGATTGGAGAAATTATGCCTTATCATTTTTTAATGGCAGATAAGAAAATGCATAACCTATAGGACAGTTTTCTTAAAGGCAATAAAACACTAGTCACTAGTCAACAGAAAATTAAATTGGGTACGATTATTGCATATTCTCTCCTTTTCTGTCTTAACTGATTTTAAAAGCAATTTTATAAAATAATATCATATATGGTATTATTGGGCATATAACATAAATAAATGTAATATTTATGTAATATATTTTTGAATAACAGTACAAAGTGGGTGGGAGCAAAGCTGTAATGGGCTAAGGAAATGACAGATGGGAAAGTAATAATTATAATAATGTTGTTGAGTTTTTAGCATTAATAGATATGATACATCAAAAATAGCCCTCTCCTCTCCAAAAGGGGCACTAGTTTGGAAAGAATATCAAAAACTCGAACACTAATCTCTGAAACTTAGAGACCCTCAGTCCATTAAAGCATCAAACACTCATTGTAATATCCAGTCCATCTCTCTAGCCTGGAAAGCTGTAACTCTGTGGTAAACAGTATTTAAATTCAATCTTGCTGGGCATGCTGAGAAGCACAGAGACACTGTGGAATCAGAACAATTCAGTTTTTAGAAAAAGTTTGAAATATACATTGGTTTAAGCTAAATTAATATAGAATTGCACATCTACAAATCATGCATTCAGTCCTCTCATTGAGGGAGCTAGCCATTATAATACTTCATTTTATTAATTAATTTAATGTTCATCTACACTAAATGGCCTACACAAAAGCCTGCTGTTTCTTGGCAAAATATACATGAAAGAATAGATAGAATTAGAGAAGTCTGGATTGAATCATTGAACAAAACGCATGGATAGCACTTCTCACTATGTCCTTTACAAGGATCAGAGAATTTTGTGACCCTTGCCAAAGAATAATTACTCTATTTAGACTATAATTGCTCAAAAGAAAGTTTCATTTCCTGATCTCATTGACAGAAATTCAACATAAGTTTATGGGACCCTGCTCCTCTGACCACAGGGGTGATAATACTTATTAAACTACTCCAACATGAAAATTTGAAATTGAGTTGAGACTACAGGGATAGAAAGACATCAGGAATAAGGAAATGGATGATGTTATCCCAGAAAATACCCAGAGACCATGTCCTAGGAAAATATACCAAGATCTAAGTTTCTTATCCTTTTATAAGCTTGACAATTTTGTTTTTCCTTTGATTCTGTGGGCTAATAAATTTATTTTGCTGAAGTTTGGCAGAGTTTGTTTTTTGGCTTTTTTTTTTTTTTTGGCTTTTTTTTCCCCAAAAGGTACTTTCATAAACTAATTTCAATTTAATCATCATATTGTATGTAATTGCTCTTCCTTCTCACAGAATTCAATAAGAAAAAGAAGCTCCTAATTCTATACTGATAAATATGTGATATCTGCTTTTCTGTAATTGTAATAATTTGTATTTCATCAAGGTCAGTCAAAATATATGCAATAAATGTGTCTGCCTGAATTAGCTTTGTCTTTGAATTTTACAGTGGCCTTGAGTGTTTGTTCCCCATTGATTCTTTACATGGGAGTGTCAGTGAGAAAAGAGAAAAATGCCTGAATTATTTAGACACAGAAATGGCTGTTTAATTGCTCTTGGGTAGGGTCTTGAAAAAATGGATGCTTGTAATTTAGTATCTTGAAAAACTGATAGACACTACATTTATCTTAGTTAAGTCAAAATCAAAATCTAACATAAACAGATGAGAAAGAACAAAATTTATTGTGTCAGGAAAGTATATCATGGCTCTCATCTCTAAGGAGGATAACTATGATGAGTTACACTGAGTGTGAAATAATGCCCAGTCACAAGAAGAGTGATTCAAATTTTTCACAAATGTCTAAGTGATTGACAGATATTTGATCACCTATTTATGAAATAGCATATTCAAAAAAGTTGTTAAAGTGTTAGAAATTTTAACGTTAAACAATAAAAACATGACAATTTTATACGATTATGGATAAAGCTGCAGTTACATTGATTTTGGTCTTGTTCTTGGCATTACTAGTTTGGAAAACATGTCAAGTAGATGATTTCATCCTAAGATTCTTTATTTATAAAATGGTGATCTTAACACTTGTCTTATTTCACAATTTTTTTTTGTAATTATACAATAGTGAAAGTGCTTACTAAAAATGAAACAATAATGGGAAGCACCTCTGTAACAAAAACTGCCCCAAAACATATCTTTCCATAAAAACAATGAGAACACTGAAACAATTTGTCCAATTCGACCTTTTCAGAACTCTGGAAATTAACTAAAGACTTAAAAAAGTTGAGGAAGCATTTATTTTTTAAAAAGCTGAATCTCAAAACTGTGAGCATTTAGGATATTTTGACACACCCTATTCCCTTCCTCCTTTCCATAGCTCTATGATAGCCTCAAAACCAACAACCTAATGAGTCAGCATCATAGCGGCCACTGGAGGGGTCAGAATAAGTTGGGATC
Organism: Pteropus vampyrus; assembly: GCF_000151845.1. Taxonomy (NCBI): domain Eukaryota; kingdom Metazoa; phylum Chordata; class Mammalia; order Chiroptera; family Pteropodidae; genus Pteropus; species Pteropus vampyrus. The sequence continues at coordinate 19,208,116 of NW_011888784.1, read as the reverse complement.
CTCCTCAAAACTTTTTTCCAGAGAATTTATCACTATTTGATCCATTTAGACTCATCTGGGACAGACTGATAATTCCACTTATTTTTATTCGATTTAATTTGGAGTTCCCTCTGTGCAAAGAGCTCTACCCCTAAGGTATTTGTTGAAAATTATCAGCAGCAATTATTTAACATTGTAGCTGAATGAGGTGGCAATATGAGTTAGAGTTACTAGGCGACTGACCAAAATACTTAAAAGGAAAAACTGAGAATCAGGGGTCTTTGAAAAGCTCCAACATACTTGTGAGAACCTAGAAGGCCACAGCATATGCACAACTATATGCATTTCCAGAAAAGATCTGAGAAAGCCCTAATCTTTCACCTCTGACTGACCTTGATTTTCTGCACCAGCATGCAGCAAAGTTAAAGGCAGAAAGCCAACTATCTTATAGACCATCAAGGGAAAAAACCCTAAAGTACACAGAATCCTTCACAAAGGCTGAGAGACTTATTAATTCAAGACAATTAATGCAACATTTCTCCACTGATTAGCTGACTACTAGGCTAGTTGAACACAGACTTCAGTGGCCATATATATAAAGAATGAGGACTTTAAAGAATTAGACCAGGAAAGTAATTAATAACGATTACAACAAGCAGCAAAATATATCTATCTTTATATCTGTCTGTCTCCTATCATCTATCTATCTATCTATCTATCTATCTATCTATCTATCTATCTATCTATCTACCTATCTATCTATCTATCTATCTCTCATCATCTATGATCTATCCATCTATCTATATCCTTCCTAAGGAGGAGAGAACCTGATTTTCAGAGTGCCACCTCATATTATTTAAAATCCAATTTTCAGCTAAACCACATGAAAATACAAAGAAACAGAAAAAATATGGCCCATACACAACAAAACATATAGCCAATAGAAATTGTTTCTAAAGAAGCCCAGATATTAGACTTACTGGACAAAGGCTTTAACTCAGCAACTCTAAATTCAAAAGACTAAAGAAAAGTATGTCTAAAGATTAAAGAAAAATGAGAAAGATATCTTGCCAAGTAGAGAATATCAATAAAGGCATAAAAATCATCTTTAAATAAAGAACCTAATATAAATTATGTAGTTAAAAATATAATAACTGAAATAAAAAAATTAATGATTTAATAGCAGATTTGAACTAGCAGAATTAAAAAGATTTTAATTTTAATGTCCTAGACATTAATGTCCTGAAGCAACTTTAATGTCACTAAAAAAATAATTTTTGAAATATAATAAAAGAAAGAACAAGGTAAAAAAAAATACATTACAAAATATCCAATTTAAAGACAGCAAAAACTTAAGCAAAAACTGACAGAATTGAAATGAGAAATATACAATTCAATAATGAAAGTAGAAATCTGAATATTCTGCTTTCAATAATGCATACAGCAGCTAGGCAGAAGACCAACAAAGAAATGGAAGACTTAAAAAATCACTGTAAAGCAGCTAGATATAACAGAATCTATAGTATACTCTTCTAAACAATACATAATTCTTCCAAGTGCACATGAATATTCTCCAGAATAGACTGAATACTAGGCCATAAAACAAACCTCAATAAAAATCAAAGTATTGAAGTCATACAATGTATATTTTTTCACCAAAATGGAATTGTTAAAAATCAATAACAGACATTAACAGAAATCAATAACACTATTTTGAGAACTATACCAATATGCAGAATTAGAAAATATGCCAAATAATCAGTGGGTCAAAGAAGAAATCAAAAGAGGAAATCAAAAATAAGAAAATGTTTTTTAGATGAGTAAAATGAAAACAAAATAAAATTTATGGAATGTTGTTAAACTAGTGTTTAGAGTGAAATTTACAGGTATAAATAACTATTAAAGAAGAAAAACATGACCTTTAGTCAATAATCAAACATTCTACCTGAAGACACTAGAAAAAGATCAAATGAAATCCAATGAAAGCAAAAAAAAAAAAAGAAAAAAGGAAATATAGATTAGAGAGGAAATATAGATTAGAGTGGAAATAAATAAAATAGAGAATAGTAAAACCATTAAAAATCATTGATCCAAAATATAATTTCTTGTAAAGATTAGTAAAATTGACAAACCCAAAGGTTATACTATGCTATACTGACTAAAAAAAGAGAGAGAAGGTTGAAATTATTGAAACCATAATTTAAGGAAGAAACATCATTATTGACCTTAAAGAAATAAAAAGAATTATAGAGTAATAGTATGAACAATTGTGCACCAAGAAATGAATTAACTTAGACGCAATTATTGTCAACATAATACAAGCAAAATAAATCCATCTTATTATATAGAAAAGTTATTTATCATAGCCAATAAAAGGCACTGTATTAACAGAATAGAGACAGAACACCTGATAATGCAGAAAAAAATTGCCATGTGCCAATACCTTTTCATGATAAAAATGTTCAACAAATGTTCAACAACTTTAGAAAGGCCATTTGCTAAAATCCTATACCTGCTATCCTATTTAATAATGATAGAATAAATGCTTTCTCCTTAAAAATCAGGAAGAAGGCAAGGATATGTCTCTCACTACTCTTTTTTTTTTCTTTTTTAACTTTGTACTGAAGATTACAGCAGGTCAATTAGGCAAGAAAAAAAATAAAAGACATTTATTTGAAGAGAAAAGTCAAATCTATCTGTTTTCGGTTCTTAAAAACAATAAAACTAATAATTGAATTAGCATGGTTACAAGATACAAGATTAGTATTTGAAAATCAATATACACACTAGCAATGAACATTCTAAAAGTGAAAAAAAAATGAAATCTTGCCATTTGTGACATAGATGGACCTACCTAGATTGTATTATGCTAAGTGAAATAAGTCAGACAGCAAAAGACATGTATATGATTTCACTTAAATATGGAATCTAAAAAACAAAATAAATAAACAAAATAGAAAAAAAAATTCATAGATATAGAGAATACTTTGATTGTTGCCAAATGGGAGGAGTGTTGAGGAGGTGGGTAAAAAAGGAATTAAGACAGTTATAAAAACAGTCACAGGGATGCAAAGTACAGCATAGAGAATATAGCCTATAATATTGTAATAACTTTGTATGGTGTCAGATGGGTACTAGATTAATTGGGGTGATCACTTTGTAAGTTATATAAATGTCTGATCACTATGTTGCACTCCTGAAACTAATATAATCTGGTATATTAACTATAATTGAAAAATAAAATATTTAAAAATGAAATTAAGAAAATAATTGTTTATAATGGCATAAAAAAGAAAAGTGCTTAGGATAAATATGACAAAGGAATTGTAAGACTTATATACTGAAAACTAAATGTCACCATTGATAAAATTAAAAATAACCTCCTACCATATACAGAAATTAACTTAAAATGTACTGTTGTCTTAATTATAGAGCTAAAACTATAAATTGTTAGAAAAGAAACAGGGTAAATCTTCATGACTCAGATTTGGTAATGGATTCTTAGGTATAACTCCAAAAGCACAGTGGTGAAGGCAAAAAATTAAATTTGCACTTCAAGAATACCATTAAGAAAGTAAAATTCAACTAATAAAATAAAACTAAAAAAAAAAAATTCTAATAAAATAAAACTAAAAAAGAAAGTAAAATTCAACCCACAAAATTAAAAAAATAAATATTTGTAAACCATATCTACTAAGGAACTTCTATGAGAAATATATATTTAAATACATACACTTGTATGCAGAATATATTAATGCATACAAGTCAATAAAAAGACAACCCAATTTAAAAATTTACTAAGGATACAAATATATACTTCTCAGATGCACTAAACACCAAAATGTACATAGAAAAGTGGTTCTTAGAAAAATTCTGCCCCCCACCAAGAAAAAAAACACAAGATATCACTTCATATCCACTAAGATGACTAAATATGTATATACAGATGACAGTGTTTGGCAAGGATGTAGATAAATCAGATCCATCATGCATTGTTGGTAGATTGTAAAAGAATGCAGCTACTTTGGAAAACAGACAGGCAGTTCTTCAAATGGTTAAACATAACATTACCATATGACCCAGCAAATCCACTCTTTGGTGTATATCCAAGAGAATTTAAATAATTTGTCCAAAATCTGTATAGAAATATTTATAGCAATATTTTTCATAATAGTCATCAAGGTTGACAAAACTCGTATGGCCATCAAGTGATAAATGGATAAACAAAGTGAGGTATATCCATGAAGTGAAATATTATGTAGCCATAAAAAGAAATTAAATACTTGATACATGTTGAAACACAGACAAACTTTGAAAATATTATTCTAAACAAAAGAAACTAGACAGAAAAGACACATTGCATGATTCCATTTATATGAAATGTCCAGTATAGGCAAATCTATAGAAACTACAAAGAGCAGCTAAGTGGTTGCCTAGGGATAGGGAGAGATGGAGACAGGTAACAGGTATGGGGTTTCTTTTTAGTGTGATGAAAATCATCTGTAGTAAGATAGTATTGATAGTTGCACAGCTCCATGAATACAGTAAAAAACATTTAATTGTATAATTTCATAGGGTAAATTTTATGGTTTGTGAATTATATTTTACTGAATCTGCTGAAAACGAAATCATAATAGCTCATGTCAAGGTTCTTTTTGGGGGGTAAAGTTCTTAATTTTAAGGAATTGAAATAATTTAATATTGAATGAAAACATTTACTGTAAGTGAAAAGAAACAGAGTATATGTTTCTAACAGTAATAATTAAGCATTTGTGTACAAAAATCTCCCTCAAATTAATATGATTATTTATATTAGCCAGCACTGATTATTTCGTAGGTCCTAGGTAGAATGCGTGGCAATTTGCTTGCTTTTTCTCCTTTAATTCTCAGAATTTTTGTAAATTATTCTCTATTTATAGATTAGGCACATTAGGTTAAATATTTCATTCAAGTTCTTATAGTTCATAAATGGCACCACCAAGGTAGGAACCCAGATCAATTAATTATAAAGCAAATACTCTTGCCCACTAACTTATATTTTCTTTTTATTCAAGATGAAATGAATAAGAAACATTTATTCACATTAATAATATTTTTTACAGCTGCCTCATAAGGGTTATGGAAAATTTATTGTTTGAATTTATTGTAATTTTCATTGAGTGTGCATTCCTATACCAAAGAAATGTTGAGAAAATAGAATTTCAGGATTTATTACCATGACTCCTCTTCAACTCATTACTCCCACTCAAACTAACTGAGGTCTCCTATCTCAAGGAGTTGTCTCATTTTAATATGTGTCTGTTTTATTGTAAGCATTTACAGGCCACAACGATAAGCATTATTCAAATGACAAATACAAAGGAAATCCTCAGGTAAACATTCAGTGGAGAATAGCTAAACAAATAAACACAATTACAAATAGGAAGATGGCATTTTCACAGAGTCAAGATTAGGTAGAGTTTGGAATCTAAATTGCTTATAGTGGCTTTCCTTCAAGATAGAGATTAAGATAAGAGACGTTCTTTTTAAATGCTTTTACATGGAGTTTGGACAGTTTTACTTTTGATGTAGTTTCTTCGATCTGCTTTATTTCCCTTGGAATAATTTACTCAATGTCCCATTGTGATAGCCTGCTGAAATGTGAAAGGGTTAAAGGATAATTAAAACCTGAAACTGGACAAAGGAAGTCTATCTATACCTTAGGCCTAGTTTCTGGACCCCCTAACCGCATTCTGTTAATCATGAAACTTGTAACAATGAGCTCATACGCTAACTGCCAATTTTAGCCTGTGTAACCCTGCTTGCTTGAGTGGCATGAAAAATAATCAATTGTATATAAGCTGAAAATTACTGTTTGGCCATCGCCCATGGGAACACTGGCTATTGCCCATGGGAACATAGGCAATCACCCTTAGGAACATAACATTCTAACAACAAGCTTTCTGCTTCTGTACTCCTCGCTTGCACACCTGACCAGTGGGTTGACAGGTAGTGAATAGGAGAAAGATGGACCTTTGTGTTTAAGACAGAATGAGGAATGGGATTTGGGGCTTAAAAACCTTGTATCTTGGCATTTCGGGGCTGCTCCTTTGTACAGGACAGCCGCTGGCTAATAAACAGTCTTTAAGAGCATACTTGGTTTGGTCTATTCTATACAGGCCACAACACCATCTGTAAAGTCTCTCTTACTGATGATCATAAAATCGCTAAAATTTTAGACCTGAATCTTAGAAGCCATCTAGTCCAATGTCAACATTTTACAGGTGAAGAATTTAAAGCTAAAATGAGTTAAGGCAAACTTAAATATTTATCCTTCAAAACATGAAGGGCTTTCTTCCACGGGCTTCTTTATGGAAAAGACTATACCTATTTTGATTGTAAATCTACATCAGATAATATACTCAAAATGTTTAAATTTAATTTAATTTACTTTGTTTTCCCTAAGATTTTCCTTCTATTATTTTTATTTTTATTATGATAACATTGGTCAACAAAATCTAGTAAGTTTCAGGTGTACAATTTAACTGTAAGGTATATATATATATATATATTGCATTATATGTTCACTACCCATAGTTAGATTTCTTTCTGTCACCATATATTTGACCCCTTTTACCCCATCTACCTCCCCATTCCTTCTATCTTCAAATTTACGATTATTCTCTTCTTTTAATCTCAGCTATTTAAATAGATGTTACAGTCTTTTATTTTCATTCTTAAATAACAAGTATATAAACAAACCAGTTGTCTGCCAGAACATAGGCTGCGGGGTTCTTTTTAGCCTTTTGCAGGGTACTCTTCAGTAATAAAAGATTCCAACCTTCTAATTTGAAAAAAAAAATCTTTGAAATTTTAGTATTACACAGTCTTTAAAAGTGTTGCTATGCTGGAATAAGTATCGCTCTTCTGCCTTCTCTGTCTCACCAGTTGTATACAAATAGTATAATTTATTCTCAGCAATTTGAAGCAGTCCTGGTCCTCCTAAGGTCAAAGAAAGTACATACAAAGCTACACTTAGAACTTATAATGTATACTGTAAAAGTATCTCAGTACTCTGTAACTTTGCCATTATTATTTGCTCTAAATTTGACTCATAACAAAGTCTAAAGTAGTGCTGCCATTGTTCCAATAGGAATTGTACATAAATAAGAGATCTGGTTTCTTCTTTATCAGTTTTATGTGTAGGTAAGCTAAAATTATGTCTTTATAATATACATATGAAGGGTTTAAAAAGTTAGAAGAATAATTTTTACTAGGACAGAGCTCAAAAATCTCAATAGCAACAGTAAAGGCAAAAATGTATTATAGGCATTCCATAAACATTTGTCCAATTGAATCATGGATGTTTTACTCAGTCTTGGTGATTTTTTTTCTTTTTTGTTCCCCTTATCTAAACTAGTGAGATCAATCCTCAGCAATTCTCAGCATAAGTTATAAGCTTATAACTTATAGTTATAAGCTCATTCACAAACATTCTACATTCTGAAGTTTCTAAGGTACATAGATTTAGATAAAAACACTTAGCTATATATTCCAAGATGCTAAAAGCACAGTGCTTTCTAATCCAGTTTGTAGTCATTATCATCAGAGTAGGAGGGTTCCCACAAACTTTCAGGAAGAAATCCAGAGTCATAAACAGAAATGACATTAATTGAAAACAACCTAGAAGAAGAGGAGGATCTCTTTTGGGGAGCCAAAGAGAAATAGTATTTTCTTCTTATTAGGAGCTTCGCTAGCAGTCTATTAAGAAAGGAGTGAGGGTAAATTATACACACACAACTAAACTTGGATGTGGCTTAAATGTATTGATTATGTGCATTCGTTATAATTTACTGATTATATTTTTATATACCGTGACAATTGTTATTAAATTTATAGTATGTCTTAGTCATTAAAGTGAGAACACATTTTCCTAAGTCAATAAAAATATCCCTGAATAAATGAGAGGCCATCGAATTATTTGAATGATATTATCTTTCATTTCTTTGGCTAAATTCCCTAGTTTCAAAGTCTTATGTCTTGCTTTCTACTGTACCTTTAGTAGTTCAACCTTCCTAGCACTTATCTCTCTAATGTCTTGTACCCTGGTGTGAACACAATGGCTGCCTACTATGGTATATATTGATTTTTATCTAGGCCCTGCTTATGGCAGCAACCTGCAAGCAAGATGTATATACAGTTATTTCCATAATGTATGGGCAGTCTTTCTCAGCTCAGACATTTTTGTCCTAACAAAATATTATGTTTAAATAATCTCTAGAAGAACTATTAGGGAGAGGGACTGTAAACTGACTTAATTTTCCTAAATTACAATAAATAAACCAGATGAACATGGTTTCAAAAATGTTTAAATCAGACAGAGCTCTGGTTGTAGCAAGTAACTTAG
>NW_011888784.1:19199326-19199701 GCF_000151845.1 Pteropus vampyrus | reverse complement strand
ACTTAATTTTCCTAAATTACAATAAATAAACCAGATGAACATGGTTTCAAAAATGTTTAAATCAGACAGAGCTCTGGTTGTAGCAAGTAACTTAGAATATCTACAAAGGCCATTATTTTAGGTGTTAAGTCATTTTTGAGAAAGAATGGATTTGAATTTTATTTCCTATTGCAACTACTCATCATGTAGAGTCATACTGACATATTCTCAACGGAATATTATTTGCCTTATTTATTTATTTATTCATTCATTCATTCATTCATTTATTTATTTATTTTAGGCGAGGCAATCCTTGGTTGACCTCACAGATTGCAAGGACCTCGTCAGCTTACAATCCCTTATTTTTTGCTTTTTACACCTACAGCATCTAGTGTA
>NW_011888784.1:19192706-19198001 GCF_000151845.1 Pteropus vampyrus | reverse complement strand
TGCAAAGACCTTGTCAGCTTACAATCCCTTATTTTTTACTTTTTACACCTACAGCACCTGGTCTTCCTAGGTGGGCTCTCATCCAAGTTCTAAACAGGCCCGACCCTGCTTAGCTTCTGAGATTGGGCTTGTTCAGGGTGGCATGGTCATAGACACCTTAAGTTTTAATTAATATTTATTTGTAAAGAAGACTCTACTTGTCCCCTGGACCTAGGATTCAAATAGGACTCTATAAATACAGCTTATATACAGAAGGAAACAAATCTTTCCAGATAAACAATGGCAGCTTGTTTCCAACATTCACCCTTTAACATCCCTGTTTAGTCAGCATGTTTGTTCATTCATATACTTTGTGGTTCCTTAATTCCTTGACTTTCTTGGGCTCCTATGTCTAATGCAAGCCTTTCTTATTTTCATTAACTATTTGAACTTTTGTGTGTCCCTCTTAAATATTGTTCTATGGCCTACTTTGGCCTTATATTCATCATTTGATAGAAAAACAGATTAGCCACTGACTCACGACTTCAAACCAGAAGAGCCAATTTTACAATATGCTATATTCTAGGGAAATAAAAAATAAAACCTGGTGCTATTTGCTTTTCAACTTATAATTTTTCTTTGTAGAATTGTATTATCAGAAATTATATCATAGTTTAATTCTTAATTATTATAGATTTTACTTTTCATAACTGTTAAGAATGGGTTCATTGAGAGTAATAGAATCAAAATTAAGAAATAAATATTATAAAATATTACCATAAATATGACAGACAGCATATATATTTCTGATTTTGATAAAGACTAATATTTTTGTGGGCTTAACCTGTTCCAGGTGCTATTCTAATAGCTTTACCTATATTAAGTACTTGATTCTCACAATAATGATAACCTTATGAGATAATAACTACTATTTTAATTTCACCCATGAGAAAACTGAAGCAGAGAAATGATCAATTTGTCCAATGTTTTACACAATGACAACTTGGGAGTGATTAGATGGGATTAAAACTCACATGATCGGACTCCAGATATCAGAAGATATAACCAAAATGCATGTCTGAGGACTGCATTTGCAGAAATACTGCTATAGAGCTTATCCTTTACCTTCTTCATTAGGTAAACATTATGGAGTATAAACAATTTGCCAATTATTTTACTAGACACTGAAACAAACACGAGAATAATTCAGACTTGATTATTTTTTGGAGCTTAAAGTTTAGTGAAGAAAAAGACTAAAATTAATTTTGCAAATATTATACAATTTTAATACCTACTTCAAAAGGGATGTACAGAGAGTCAAGAAGGCATATAAAAGGTAATTTATAAAGGCTGAAAAAGAGGAGTGATCAGAAAAGCAACTGTAAAGAGTGGGCTAAAGCATTAGAAAGAGTAGAGGTAGTTTGGTGAGATGGGAAAGCAGAAGAATGGCAGTAAGTGTCGAGGAGGTTGTAAACTCCCTGAGGCAGATAGAATCACATGTATGAAATCGCTGAGACAAGGAGTGTCATAGTTTTGGTGGTGCTGCAGAAGAAGGCTGGGCCCAAGCACACAGAACTCTGTAGACATGCCGAAGATCTTTGACTGTCTTGCAAGAGCAATGGGAAGCTACTAAAGGTTTTTAGTTATAAGCAATTTATTTCCTCTAGCTGCACTGTGGAGGACAGAATGAAAGGACAGACTAATAGAATCTAATTAAGAAAACATTGATTATAATTATAATAATTTAGACAAGTTTCCTTTTTGTTTGTTTCTGGTTCATTTGGATTTATAGTAAAGGGAAATATAATCGTTTTATCTGCTAATAAAAATTTAGGTTGTAACAGTGCATGTAAGTAACACTCTAGGACCACATACAGAAAGCTTAATTCAAAGTGTTTGAAAATATGGATTTGGAATCTAATGCCAAATTCTGAACTCTGCTATTTGCAAGTTATATAACCTTGGACAAGCTATTCACATGAGAAGGCAGATTAAAAATGGAAAGAGCCAGAAAAAAAAAAAACTACTGAAAAAGTCCTTATTGCATAAAGGAGACACAATTGCTCAAAAAACAAAGCAGTATGAGGTTAATACATTGCTTGCTTTAAAAAAAAAACTTCAATAAAAATATTAATTTCTATTTAATGTATTACTTCATTTAGCAGGTATGTTTTGCAAATATCAAATAAGGTGAAAATAAGCACACAGAGATGTAAACATGAGTTTACAGGAAGTTTCCTTTTGTGGAATATCTCATTCTTCAAAAAATAAAACATCACTTTATATCAGTTCTGTGGTATGAAAACATTCAAAGAGTCAATATCTATTGATCCTACATTATGTGTGTGGTTCCGTAGATTTTAAACTTTATTACATTGCATATTCTTGGTTGATGGGATAAAATTTCTCCAGTTCTATGTCTTAGTAATATTTGATGTTAATTTTAAATATATTTTAATATATGGATTAAACATTTCTTAATGGTTTTAGTAAGGATATAAGTTTATGCTTCTAAAAAGAAATGTATGGCCATACAAATAACCATGCTAAAGATGTCTTGCTAGAAATATATCCAGTATAAAGAAGAGAAAAAAAAAAAAAAAACCTCTATGCTTGCCTCAACTGATCTGATCTAATTCTACTACTAAAAATTATTGTTATCAGTGTTGTATATCAACTCTTTTTTTTACCAGTAGAGAAAGTTACTGTGGCTGATATTTGATTGAAAAGGATGTTGCAGCTGTTAGGGGGAAACAGGAAAGAGAAAGAGACACTAGATGCTTGTTCCTTAGGCTAATTTGCTGCTTCTAACCTTATATTTGTTGACCTTCACCTTTTGTCCACATTTTCCTCACACCATAAGTACATCCTCATAAATTTCAGTTCCTGAGCTTATTACATTTGAGATTGAAAAAAGGCCAGAAGCTGTGGTACTAAAAATGCTGCCTCTCACACAATTTTCTCCAATGATATTAACCTTGAAAACAGGAGATATAAGTGATGGAGATGTTATACCACCAAATAAGTTATAGTCTACCTAATCTAAATCCTCCATTTAAAGGAAAATAATTTAATTTGGAGGTCAAAGAATTATACAATTATAATGATATTCTTAACCTGTTGATGACTATACTTAACTAACACAACAAAAACAATAAATACACCATAATTTTAGAGGTCCTCATTTAAGAAGTTACTGTTAAAATAAAAAAGAAAGTTGATCTACTTGGATTACTAATTTTAGATTACTCTGTGTAAAGAAAAGTTCATGCATAGAATAGTAATTTATACAGGGTGTGTGGAACACACTTTCGATCTATATACATTGATTACTTCAAATTCAATTCAATTAAATCTCATTGTTTTAATAATTATGAATGGCTTTTAAAACTGTCTGAAGTAGATACTGTGCATTCTTAAGTGCCTTCATGAAAGATGTGAACCATAACACATTCAATTTGAAAATTTGAAACTTATAAAACTTATAAAATTTGTAATAGATAAATCCTCTTGTTTGGATTTATCTAATACCAGGACTCTCACCCTCCAGCTGCCAGAGCGTTGGACGTTGATGGTTCACAACTGAGCCTCTACCTGGGAACTGGTATAAGATAAATGGAATGAATTTCCTTGCTCATGGTTATGTGCCCTCTCAAGAAAAGCTTGCATCCAATGACTGATTGACTTGTGAGCACAAATGGTCAGGATTTTTGCTATAATTCAGGACAATGGAATGTCATCCTGGTTTCAGATTTTCCTGAGAGATTGACTAAGATATTTGCTCATCACATTGCAGTTCACCTCTCTATGCCTAATTCTATTTTCATTGACTCCTTCAAGTGTTGTGTCTTACAGTACTCCTCAATAAACTTCATGCTTACCAGTCTCCATCTCAGGGGCTTTTTCCCCAAGATATCCATCCTAAGACTATGGGTGGTCCAAGAAAGCAAGATTAAAAATGTGACTTTAGAGGAGGATTACCCCCTGGATAGCTGACAATTAGAGCCCCATGGATAGCATTAGCCCTTAGCATGTCATAACAGAACAATTATTAAATAAGACTTTCACTGGTAATAACACTGGATGAGATGTTAGGGGAAAGACATGTGTTGTCACTGGCTGCTGCAATATCCCAGGCATTTCAGAGGTTCTCAGAAAGTAGGAATTATGAAGACAATAGATTCAGATGGTAGTTTTGAGTTTAATAATTTGCGATAACAAAGGCAAAGAAAATGAAAGGCATTTAAAAAAGATAAAAGTAGAGGGTGATTAATGAAAAATTTAGTGCAAAATGTGAAAGATACAAAGTCTCCTTGGAAACATATATAGACTTCTCCTTTCGACTAGAGAGTAGAAAAGCTAAAGATCAGTCTTTTAATTTAAAAGATTTAATTTAAAAGATTTGAGAGGACTTGAAAGTCATACATGACAAAAATTAAGGCCTTAGTTAGACACAAGAAAGATCCTGAAAATTAGAATTGGTGACATCTGAGTTGAATGTCCCCAAAACCTGGAAATCTCAGATATCCCTGAACTCTAAAAACCGGCAGAAGTGGACTGCTCCTCCCTCTCAAAGACAGGTACTCCCACACTGTTTAAAGGTTATTCGAAGGTCTCTTTTTTTTAATGAAATAATATTGTCCCTCCCCTCAAAATATACCCCAAATACTCCTCTTAGTCACCAACCAGTAACTAATTTCAAGTCACAATATAACCCAGATAGAGAAGTACAGGCCTTGCTAAGAAAGAAAATGGACTATGTCCTAAGGAAGCTGCAGCACCTAGCCACCATATCCAGACAGGATCTGGGAGAGGACATATGAACTGGGTTCTGAAGGTGCTAGAAGAAAGGTCTACAATGTATGTAGACCAAAAGTGTGTTTCACACACTGTATAAATTACTATTCTATGCATGAACTTTTCTTTACACAGAGTAATCTAAAATTAGTAATCCAAATAGATCAACCTTCTTTTTTTATTTTAACAGTAACTTCTTAAATGAGGACCTCTAAAATTATGGTGTATTTATTGTTTTTGTTGTGTTAGTTAAGCATAGTCATCAACAGGTTAAGAATATCATTATAATTGTATAATTCTTTGACTTCCAAATTAAATTATTTTCCTTTAAATGGAGGATTTAGATTAAGTAGACTATAACTTATTTGGTGGTGTAACATCTCCATCACTTATATCTCCTGTATTAAAGGTTAATATCATTGGTGAAAATTGTGTGAGAGGCAGCATTTTTAGTACCACAGCTTCTGGCCTTTTTTCAATCTCAAATGTAATAAGCTCAGGAACTGAAATTTATGAGGA
>NW_011888784.1:19186354-19191739 GCF_000151845.1 Pteropus vampyrus | reverse complement strand
TAGACTCTATTATTGACATCATCATTTCAATTTTATAGATGATAGAGGTAAATTGGTCATTAACCACTATCATTGAAAACGTAATAAATAAAAACAGATGTAACTTACTGGTGTCTTTCTTCCCAAATTTAAGCTATTTCTCTAAGCTGCAAATATCTCCAGCTTTCCAAAATGTCCATGATAAATTTTATGTGTGTGTGTGTGTGTGTGTGTGTGTGTGTGTGTGTGTGTGTGTGTGTAGTGTTGTCTTCAAATTATAAACCTAAATGTTTCTCTGGCCATTTATGTCACTTTCCCAATGTTATTCTCTTTTTTTCCCTTCACAGATTTTTTCATTTAATTTTCTGGAATTTCCACATACCTATAAGAAAAGTGGTTTCCTCAGTATTATAACAAGATTGAGAGTATACAAAAAAAGAAATATCCCACCCAATAAAATTGTAGCATGATTCAGTAAAGAAAGCACTTCACATGAAGTATAACTAGTTTTAGTTCTATTCTATTGTAAATAGTATCTGATTTTAAGCCATCTGGTACTTTTAATACATGTCCAAAATTCTTTAGCAGCCTACCCTCAAAAAGCAGAGGTTAATTTTCCTTCTCTTTGAGTGTGGACTGAACTTAGTGACTCACTTTTAATGAATAGAATTAAACAGAGTGAAAATCTGTCACCTCAGAAGAGAAAACATAACAGATTCTTCCTACATATTCTCTCTCTCTCTCTCTTTCTCTCAATCATTTGATAGGGGGAAACCAACTGATATTCTGTGAGGATGCTGGAGTAAACCTATGAAGTGGTCCCCGTGGTGGGATACTAAGACCTCCTTCAATAGCCATGTGACTGCAGACTCAGTGGAATGAAATCTCATGAGAAACCCTGAGACAGAATCACTCAGATTAGTTGCTTCCAAATTCCTGAACCACAGAAATGGAGCTAATACTTATTTTTTTAAGCTGCTAAATTTAGAAATAAAAATATAGACCAGTTACTAATAATCTCTGAGCCATATGATAAAATTGGTTAGCTAAAATGCTAAAAGAAGGATATTTTCTAAGAGCTATGCAAAAAAAAAAAATGTAAATGACAAGTCTAGTCTTTTCAATAGCTGCATCTCAAGCATCTATATCTTCCTTTCTATATTAAAGTTGGAGACATAAAAATCTTCAAAATACAAATTCCTATTTCCTTTTTAGAACCATTAATTTAGAAAACTACTCTGTCATAGACGATGATGTGATATTTGCCACTGGTCTCAGTTAAAAATCATTAGAGAGTATGCATTGCTCAATGCCAACTATTTCAACAATACTGGAAAAATAAAGAAAATGTTCAGATCCTACTTATGTTGTGAACATCATTATCTTCATATACAGATGAAAATGTGTATAATAAAAACATCTCTCTAATTTGAACTTACTATGGAATTAGAAAACATGTTATGACTGAGAAACAGGTTTATTTACCTTTTCAAGTTATCTTTTTGTGAAAAGGGCACCAAAACACAATTTAAATTATTAGGAGGAGTTGTAGGTACACTGTTATAGTTTGCATTAAAATATAATTAACTTGTTTTTATATGATTATTAGTTTTAAACTGATAATGTGAATTGAGAGCAAATTTTTAGTAAAATAATGTAAAATAAACCATTTTCCCTGATATTTTATGTGAATGAGCCCTGGTCCTCTGTAAGATAAACCATTTAGAAGTAAAGGTGGTATTGCACAAAGCAAAGAGCAGGAAAATGGTCCCATTTCTGTGAGCAAGCAGACTTTGACTGAGATTATTAACCCTTCAGATATTAATGTGTTTGAGTAATAATAAAATGGTAGAAGACAAAGATATTTTATTCTTTTTTTGACACATAAAGCTAAGCCCTTGCTCACTTGTTTCACTTTAAGCAGTTAGATATAGGAGCTAGATATACAAATATAGGAATCCAAAGGGAATAAAAAATAAATGGAATTAAACTGCAGTACCTGAATTTATACAAAAAAGCAAAAAAAGAAGAGAGCGAGAGATAGAGATAAACAGAGAGACAGAGAGAGAGTGCAACTTCTCAACTGTTTAGTGAGAAACTAATTTGAAAAGAATTAATTGAATACTAAAATGTGTCAGGCACTTTAGTGAATATTGAGTACTCGAAAATAAGTGATATATGGTCCATGTACTCAAGTAATTCCTTGTCTAGTATGAAAGGACATCTGTGTAAATAAAAAATGTATAACAATGCAATACAACAGAACCATCCATTGAGCAATATAGAAGGAATAAAAACTTTGATTTGGATGAGTCAGAGATTTCACAAAGACAAAGATACTTGAGATATCTCTTCAAGAATTGGTTTAAAAAAAACACAGGTAAAGAAGGTGGGGAATGAATTAGTTTGAAACAAGAGCATGTGCAAAGACATGGATATATACGAAACAATGGGATATTTGGAGAATTGCAAGTTTGGAATGGGTGTAGAGTATCTGCAGGGGGATGTAGAGAGGACAGGGGATTGTAATATGTAGTTTGCTTTAAAAACAAATAAACAAACAAACAAATATAAAAACAAGCCGTACAGGAAACATAGTTAACTAAAGATCACTTGCCCCATATAAAAGGCAGTCCTCCTTTGTCCAGCTTTAGTAGATTGCTGTCCAACAGGAATATAGGCTTTCTTTAGCCTGATCTTATTTATAAAGAGGCAACAGAAACTTATAGTTTATTTCCTTACTTAATTTTGAACAAGGTGTGTCATGCACTTTGCTAAAAACTTTCACTGTATTTCTGCAAGTTTTATTATTGTAATTAGCATTTTTCTGAGAGTATTCTGTTAATATACAAATGCCTCTGATATGTCATAATACTACCTATTTATTTTTTAATCAACAAACACAATTATATATTTGATAATAGCTACCATTCTCCAGTACATTCTTCAAGTACAGAGATTATATTTCTATGTTTAAAATCATTAGAAGTGACCCATGAAATGTACTTTATTAATATAATTCAATTTGAATAATGAAAATATTATATTGGCAAATCCATCATAGTATTGCCTTTATTGTCTAATTATTTCAAGATAGTTGTATAAAATCTAAACTAAAATAAATTGAATAAAATTTGTGAAAATTACAACTGTGAGTTCCACATTTGGTTTAATTACTAATATTTTTATTTGAAATAGCTCCAGAAGTGAAAACTTGATAAAGGCCTTCAGCAAGCAAGTTCATTTCTCTTGTTTCTCTTTTAAAAAGAAGTAATAATTTTATGGGCCTGAGAAAAGGTCATTAAAGTCAATGAAGAAATTAAAAGTGAGAAAATATAGAGGTAGTAAGAGTCCTTTTCCCTGGAAGCCAGAGGCCTAGAAACAAAGTGAAAGATAGTAGGTTAGTTTTAATTACACTGCAGAACTTTCTCTAATGGATTTACCTCCCAATCTATATTGAATGAAACTGTTGTGTTTGTTTATTATGGGCTCTGTGTGTGTGTGTGTGTGTGTGTGTGTGTGTGTGTGTGTGTGTGTGTGAAAGAGAAAGAGAGAGAGGGGGCAGAGGCTGCTTCCATTTATTTATTTATTTATTTATTTATTATTTATTTTTAGAGATTGCTTTTATACAGATGCATCATTACTACTCTACAGAGATTGCATATATCTGGCAAATGAGTAAATCCCCAATTTCTACTTCAACGTAACCAAAATTTTGAGGAACAATCTAATTTATATCAAAGAAGTAGTTCATAAAAATGTTCTACTTTAGGTTAAAAGTTCTTATTACAGTCTCTTAACAGATTTAACACAAGAGTATGTTGACTGTTGATAATTTTTATCTATTATTAATTAGGAGTCCTTCCTCTACTAAAATATAAAAAGCTTTGCTCGATCTAAGGTTTACCTCATCTCTGTCCAGTTGTGAGAAGATTTATGTCTGCTTCATCATAAATAAAGGTTATTTTACCTCCTGTTAACTCATTTATTATCAGGATTTTTCCAGTCCCCTCCTCAACATGCTTGTGTATTTATCTCATAGTCCTGAGCTTATTGAACTGGATTATGCTATAAATTTGTGATACAAAAATTAGTATTTTGGATGAACTCTGTGCATTTCAAGTTTATTATCAACTTTAGATAATGGCCTTTCATTTGTTGTTCACTCATGGCATTAACTAGTTCTTAGTAAGTTTGTCATGTTTTATAATTTAAGGCATTATTTTAAAGATTTTTTCCAGCTTTATTGATATATAATTGACATTTTGTATAACTTTATGAGGTACAATGTGATAATTTAATCCGCATATATATTGCAAAATGATTACCACAATAAGGCTAGATAACACCTCCATCATCTCATATACTTAACTTTTTTGTTTTGTAGAAAGAATATTTAAAATCTATTCTCTTAGCAACTTTCAAGTATCTAATACAGTATTGTTGACAGGAGTCACCATGCTGTACATTAGATTCCTAGAATTTATACATCTTATAAGTAGAAGATTATGCCTTTTGCAGACATCTGTCTATTTCTTGCATCCCCAGTCCCTGACAACCACCATCCTACTCGCTTTTTATGAGTTCTGCTTTTTAGGATGTCACATATAAATGAGATTGTATAGTATTTGTCCTTCTTTGTCTGATTTATTTCACTTAGCACAGTACCTTCAAGGTCCACCTTGAAGGTACTTTATTTCACTTAGCACAGTACCTTCAAGGTCCATTTATGATGCAGGATTTCTTTCTTTCTCGTAGCTAAATAATATTCCAATGTGTGTGTGCGTGTGTGTGTGTGTGTGTGTGTGTGTGTGTAAGCAAGTTTTTTTATCCATTCATCTGTAGATAGATAACTTAGGTTGTTTCCATATCTTGGCTATTGTGAATGCTGCTGCAATGAATACGGAAGTGCAGTTATCTTTTTGAGATATTGACTTCATTTCCTTTGGATGCATACTCAGAAGTGTTATTGCTGGATTATATGGTAGTTCTATTTTTCACTTTTTTGGGAATCTTCATATTGTTTTCCATAGTGGCTATACCAATTTATGTTACCACTAACAGTGCACAATAATTCACTTTACACTACACCTTCGTCAACACTTATTATCTGTTATCTCTTGTCTTTTTGATGGCAGCCATTTTAACAGGTGTTGAGATGATATCTCATTGGGGTTTTGATTTGCATTTCCCTGATGATTAGTGGTGTTGAGCATCTTATCATATACCTCTTATCATGTACCTCTTATATGTCTTTTTTGGAAAAACATCTATTTAGATCCTCTTCCTAGTTTTTATTTTGTTTTATTTTTTGTTTATTCATTTGCTTTCACAATTGAGTTATATGAGTTCTTCAAAATTTTGAACATTAACTCCTTATCTGATAGATGGTTTGCAAATATTTTC